>NC_035178.2:22943872-22963871 GCF_001659605.2 Manihot esculenta | reverse complement strand
TGGGTGGCATTAAAACTTAAAATTTTAGAGTGAGGGTTCAATTTTTTTAATTTTAATTATTTTGTCTTGCATATATATATTATAGCATCCTATATGCATATATATATATAGACAATAATGTATAGTATCTCATACTAACATATGACAAAATAATAAAATATAGTCATTTAAATCTCATTTAAAGACTAAAAATAATAATAAAATATAGTCATTTAAATCTAATTTAAAGACTAAAAAAAATAATTTTAAAATATAGTCATCTAAATCTAATTTAAAGACTAATAATTTTAAAATTTATTTTCTTATTATTATTATTATTTTAAATTTTAATTCCAGGGGCATATTTGTAATTGCAGCATCTTCTTCTTCCTCCAGCTCCTGCCCGAAGGTTCAGAAGCCCGCCGGACGCTCCGGCCGTCGCTGCCCCCACCTTCGCGCGACTCACCGGTGGGCGAACCACCGGTGCACGCCCCTCCGGCGCGCGAGGCGCGCCAGTGCACGACCCTTGGTCGCGCGATCCTGTGGTCGCACGACACCCGGGGCTCGCGGCCTTCCGGGGAGCGCGGCCCTCCGGGCGCGCTACCCCTTGGGTCGCGCGACCCTCTGGGTGCCGCGACCCACAGGTCGCGCGACCACTCGGGTTGCGCGACTCGCGCAACCCACTGGGAGGTCGCTCGCGCGGCCCTTCCAAGGGCAATCCTCCGGTCGTGCAATCTGCCGCTGTGCACGGCCTCCTGCTATCAACGCATCGTGCATGCGTGGTCCTGGGTTCACGATGACAGTGTTCATCATGAACCCAAGCTGCAGTTTTTTTTTTTTTTTTTTTTTTTTTTTTTTTTATTAATTGTTGTTGTTTTAATTTTAACAATTAAAACTTAAAACAAAGAATCAAAACAATTTTGATTCTAGATGTAAAAGAAAAATTTTAATTTAATTTTTTTAATAATCTAAATGATCCAATCATTCATCCATAAATTTAACCATAATTATCATGCCATTCTAATAAACATATATCGCATATATAATTTCAATCATGGCATAATTAATTTAAACGAAAAGCACAGGTAGGCTCTGATACCACTGTTGGTGAAATCCCGGAGATTAATTGCAATCAGAATTGCGCAGCGGAAAAATAAAATTTTGGATTTCCTTTCCCAGAATCCGAGTGCTCCGTTTAAATCATAAGAAAGATGTGAGACTAACCTGTTAATCTCGTAGTGAAGATACACTGGCGGACTGATGGTGCTGCCTTTTCAAACGAACACCCTCTATGGTATCCACACGAACGTTTTCTATCCTTCTAGAGTGCTAGCTCTTTTAAGATGGATAGATTATGTGCTCTATGTTCTACAATCTTTTAGACTGAGTTTTCTCAAAACTTTTTTAACCAAAAAACCACTACTCAATCTGTAGAAGGAGTATTTATAGGCCTCAGTCTTTTTATTTTCCCACAACTCTTTTCCTAAAAGAGTTGTGCTTAGAACCCACTATCACAATCTCACAGATACTCAAATATCTTTATGTGATAGAGTCCTTTATCTGTAACACTTACAGATAGACTGCAGATCTTTTAAATATTATTATCTCATAATAATAAATTATTATTATTAATAATAATAACACTTATTATTATTAATTATATTAATAATTAATATTAATAATAATATTAATAATAATAACACTTTATTATTATTAATTATACTAATGGGCTTTTAGCCCATTAATATAGCACATCAACAACGTTCTTGTGTGTGACCCAATAGGCTCATATTAATTGGCAATAGGTCCAGTCCAACAAGGCCTATAAGTCATAAGTGGCCTCTAGCAAGACATTATGACTACCCAACTAATATGAGGATCAATAGTCCGATAAAGCCTATTAAATAGAACATGTATTAATCCCTTTGTCTCACGATATCTAGTTTGAACATAAGTCATGGTCAATGTCAAACTTATAATGTTCAAACTTATGATTTCTCGATCTCTAAGTAGACTGATAAATTCAAATGATATTGATCACACTATCAATTCATTTGAGCACGGCCATGCATTTCTCAGTCTCACTTATCGAGGGGCCCAGAAGATATCTCTCTCATAAAGAGGGACAAATCCTATCTTGATTGTTCATTTTCCTCTACATAATTTCTATTATGTTCAATCATAACCTTTATGATTGTCCGATTAAAGACAACGTTTGATTATGTCAAAACATAATAGTCCTTATGTTGGAAACTATGACAATCTCAAGTCAAAGGATTAAGACATAACTACTTTGAGATTCACTTATGACAATGACCCATGTAGTGATCTCAATGCGGGTCCATCCAATACTTTGTTCTCCAACAAGTATTTATGATTATTGAATTATATCAACATATACATAATCATCTCATGATTATCAATCAATAACCATACCAGTTATATTATTATCATCATAATAATAAGTAACCAGGGATGATAATCATTATTATGTAACATGCAAACAAATAATAATGATAAAAACCTCTTTTATTAATAACCAAAACGACATACAAAAAGGCCCAAGATAATGGCCTAGGGCATATACACTAACACCTTCTCTGTTTGCGTGTTCTGCTCCAGAGTTCTTCGACAACCCAGCCATAAACATAAACCTGTTTTGTTTTGAACTGCAAGCATTTGGGTTTCATAAATCTAGATATAGAATCTGGCGGGTTATTATTTGACAATGACGAACCTACGTAATTTGGTTGCCCAGCGTACTAGATAGAACAGATACATCCACATGGTGTTTAGTCTGTTCCGTGTTGCTTTGTGTAGCCAACAACTATGAATATGATGCAGTGAATTTTCTTATCCACTTTTACATGCATTGCAACTCCATTATCCTTTTTTGAATGTTAAAGATATTTTAGTTTGTTTTTAATGCAGGCTCGCAGGCTTGGGTGGGACATAATTCTGTCCATTATTGCCGTTGGAGCTGAGGATATATCAGCAGCACTTGAGCAGACCTCTCCACATAAGGCGATAGCTGCAAGATATGGAGTGATTATGGCCATTGTTTCTGTCCTCTTAACATTTGCAGACCTTGCTTTCAAGAAGTATATGCTCATACGAGACAAAAATACAAGGCCAAATAATAAGTATCATAAGTTAAGGTGGGAGTTTGCGGACTCTTTTGGTCTATATGCTCTATATTAACCCTCATTTCTTCTTGCCTCAATTACAACTTTCTGAGTAATGGCAAGCAACAGCCAATACAGTTCTCAACGATACCTCTAGCCTTCTCTGTTTTCGTGTTCTGCTTCAGAGTTCTTCGACAGCCCAGCCATAAACATAAACCTATTTTGTTTTGAACTGCAAGCATTTGGGTTTCATAAATCTAGATATTGAATCTGTCGGGATATTATTTGACAATGATGAACCTACGCAATTTGGTTGCCCAGCGTACCAGATAGAACAGCTACATCCACAAGGTGTTTAGTCTATTCCGTGTTGCTTTGTGTCGCCAACAACTATGAATATAATGCAGTGTTATGTAGTGAATTTTCTTATCCACTTTTACATGCATTGCAACTCCATTATCCTTTTTTGAATGTTAATGATATTTTAGTTTGTTTTTAATCCAAGCTCACAGGCTTGGATGGGACATAATTCTGTCCATTATTGCCGTTGGAGCTGAGGCTACATGAGCAGCACTTGAGCAGACCTCTCCACATATTGCGAAAGCTGCAATATATGGAGTGACTATGGCCATTGTTTCTGTCCTCTTAACATTCGCAGACCTTGCTTTCAAGAAGTATATGCTCATATGAGACAAAAATACAAGGCCAAATAATAAGCATCATAAGTTAAGGTGGGAATTTGCAGATTCTTTTGGCTCTATAAGCTCTATATTAACCCTCATTTCCTCTTGCCTCCATTACAACTTTCTGAGTATTGGCAAGGAACAGCTAATACAGTTCTCAATGTTACCTCTTGCCTTCTCTGTTTGCGTGTTCTGCTCCAGAGTTCTTTGGCAACCCAGCCATAAACATAAACCTATTTTTGTTTTGAACTGTAAACATTTGCGTTTCATAAATCTAGATATAGAATCTGGCAGCATATTATTTGACAATGACGAACCTACAAAATTTGGTTGCCCAGCGTACTATATAGAACAGATACATCCACAAGGTGTTTAGTCTGTTCCCTGTTGCTTTGTGTAGCCAACAACTATGAATATGATGCAGTGAATTTTCTTATCCAATTTTACATGCATTGCAACTCCATTACCCTTTTTTGAATGTTAATGATATTTTAGTTAGTTTTTAATGCAGGCTCGCAGGCTTGGGGGGGACATAATTCTGTCCATTATTGCCGTTGGAGCTGAGGCTATATCAGCAGCACTTGAGCAGACCTCTCCACATAAGGCGATAGCTGCAAGATATGGAGTGATTATGGCCATTGTTTCTGTCCTCTTAACATTTGCAGACCTTGCTTTCAAGCAGTATATGCTCATACGAGACAAAAATACAAGGCCAAATAATAAGCATCATAAGTTAAGGTGGAAGTTTGCAGACTCTTTTGGCTCTATAAGATCTATATTAACCCTCATTTCTTCTTGCCTCCATTACAACTTTTTGAGTAATGGCAAGCAACAGCCAATACAGTTCTCAATGATACCTGTTGCCTTCTCTGTTTGCATGTTTATCTCCAGAGTTCTTCGGCAACCCAGCCATAAACGTAAACCTATTTTTGTTTTGAACTGCAAGCATTTGGGTTTCATAAATCTAGATATAGAATCTGGCGGGATATTATTTGACAATGACAAACCTACACAATTTGGTTGCCTAGCGTACCAAAAAGAATAGATACATCCACAAGGTGTTTAGTCTGTTCCGTGTTGCTTTGTGTAGCCAACAACTATGAATATGATGCAGTGTTATGTAGTGAATTTTCTTATCCACTTTTACATGCATTGCAACTCCATTATCCTTTTTTGAATGTTAATGATATTTTAGTTTGTTTTTAATGCAGGCTCGCAGGCTTGGGTGGGACATAATTCTATCCATTATTGCCGTTGCAGCTGAAGCTATATCAGCAGCACTTGAGCAGACCTCTCCACATAAGGCGATAGCTGCAAGATATGGAGTGATTATGGCCATTGTTTCTATCCTCTTAACATTTGCAGACCTTGCTTTCAAGAAGTATATGCTCATACGAGACAAAAATACAAGGCCAAATAATAAGTATCATAAGTTAAGGTGGGAGTTTGCACATTCTTTTGGCTCTATAAGCTCTATATTAACCCTCATTTCCTCTTGCCTCCATTACAACTTTCTGAGTAATGGCAAGGAACAGCTAATACAGTTCTCAATGATACCTCTTGCCTTCTCTGTTTGCGTGTTCTGCTCCAGAATTCTTCGGCAACCCAGCCATAAACATAAACCTATTTTTGTTTTGAACTGCAAGAATTTGGCTTTCATAAATCTAGATATAGAATCTGGCAGGATATTATTTGACAATGACGAACCTACGAAATTTGGTTGCCCAGCATACCAGATAGAACAGATAAATCCACAAGGTGTTTAGTCTGTTCCGTGTTGCTTTGTGTAGCCAACAACTATGAATATGATGCAGTGAATTTTCTTATCCACTTTTACATGCATTGCGACTCCATTATCCTTTTTTGAATGTTAATGATATTTTAGTTTGTTTTTAATCCAAGCTCACAGGCTTAGATGGGACATAATTCTGTCCATTATTGCCGTTGGAGCTGAGGCTATATCAGCAACACTTGAGTAGACCTCTCCACATAAGGCGAAAGCTACAAGATATGGAGTGATTATGGCCATTGTTTCTGTCCTCTTAACATTTGCAGACCTTGCTTTCAAGAAGTATATGCTCATACGAGATAAAAATACAAGGCCAAATAATATGTATCATAAGTTAAGGTGGGAGTTTGCGGACTCTTTGGATCTATATGCTCTATATTAACCCTTATTTCTTCTTGCCTCAATTAAAACTTTCTGAGTAATGGCAAGCAACAGCCAATACAGTTCTCAACGATACCTCTAACCTTCTCTGTTTGCGTGTTCTGCTCCAGAGTTCTTCGACAACCCAGCCATAAACATAAACCTATTTTTGTTTTGAACTGCAAGCATTTGGGTTTCATAAATCTAGATATAGAATCTGGCGGGATATTATTTGACAATGATGAACCTACGCAATTTGGTTGCCCAGCATACCAGATAGAACAGATACATCCACAAGGTGTTTAGTCTGTTCCGTGTTGCTTTGTGTAGCCAACAACTATGAATATGATGCAGTGTTATGTAGTGAATTTTCTTATCCACTTTTACATGCATTGCAACTCCATTATCCTTTTTTGAATGTTAATGATATTTTAGTTTGTTTTTAATCCAAGCTCACAGGTTTGGATGGGACATAATTCTGTCCATTATTGCCGTTGGAGCTGAGGCTATATCAGCAGCACTTGAGCATACCTCTCCACATAAGGCGAAAGCTGCAAGATATGGAGTGATTATAGCCATTGTTTCTGTCCTCTTAACATTTGCAGACCTTACTTTCAAGAAGTATATGCTCATATGAGACAAGAATACAAGGCCAAATAATAAGCATCATAAGTTAAGGTGGGAGTTTGCAGATTCTTTTGGCTCTATAAGCTCTATATTAACCCTCATTTCTTCTTGCCTCCATTACAACTTTCTGAGTAATGGCAAGAAATAGCTAATACAGTTCTCAATGATACCTCTTGTCTTCTCTGTTTGCGTGTTCTGCTCCAGAGTTCTTTGACAACCCAGCCATAAACATAAACCTATTTTTGATTTGAACTGCAAGCCTTTGGGTTTCATAAATCTAGATATAGAATATGGTGGGATATTATTTGACAATGATGAACCTACGCAATTTGGTTGCCCAGCATACCAGATAGAACAGATACATCCACAAGGTGTTTAGTCTGTTCCGTGTTGCTTTGTGTAGCCAACAACTATGAATATGATGCAGTGAATTTTCTTATCCACTTTTACATGCATTGCGACACCATTATCCTTTTTTGAATGTTAATGATATTTTAGTTTGTTTTTAATCCAAGCTCACAGGCTTAGATGGGACATAATTCTGTCCATTGTTGCCGTTGGAGCTGAGGCTATATCAGCAGTACTTGAGAACACCTCTCCACATATGGTGAAAGCTGCAAGATATGGAGTGATTATGGCCATTGTTTCTGTCCTCTTAACATTTGCAAACCTTGCCTTCAAGAAGTATATGCTCATACGAGACAAAAATACAAGGCCAAATAATAAGCATCATAAGTTAAGGTGGGAGTTTGCATATTCTTTTGGCTTTATAAGCTCTATATTAACCCTCATTTCTTCTTGCCTCCATTACAACTTTCTGAGTAATGGCAAGCAACAGCCAATACAGTTCTCAATGATACCTCTAGCCTTCTCTGTTTGCGTGTTCTGCTCCAGAGTTCTTCGATAACCCAGCCATAAACATAAACCTATTTTTGTTTTAAACTGCAACCATTTGGGTTTCATAAATCTAGATATAGAAATTGGCGGGATATTATTTGTCAATGATGAACCTACGCAATTTGGTTGCCCAGCGTACCAGATAGAACAGATACATCCACAAGGTTTTTAGTCTGTTCCGTGTTGCTTTGTGTAGCCAACAACTATGAATATGATGCAGTGTTATGTAGTGAATTTTCTTATCCACTTTTACATGCATTGCAACTCCATTATCCTTTTTTGAATGTTAATGATATTTTAGTTTATTTTTAATGCAGGGTCGCAGGCTTGGGTGGGACATAATTCTGTCCATTATTGCCGTTGGAGCTGAGGCTATATCAGCAGCACCTGAGCAGATCTCTCCACATAAGGTGAAAGCTGCAAGATATGGAGTGATTATGGCCATTGTTTCTGTCCTCTTAACATTTGCAAACCTTGCCTTCAAGAAGTATATGCTCATACGAGACAAAAATACAAGGCCAAATAATAAGCATCATAAGTTAAGGTGGGAGTTTGCATATTCTTTTGGCTTTATAAGCTCTATATTAACCCTCATTTCTTCTTGCCTCCATTACAACTTTCTGAGTAATGGTAAGTAACAGCCAATACAGTTCTCAACGATACCTCTTGCCTTCTCTGTTTGCGTGTTCTGCTCTAGAGTTCTTCGACAACCCAGCCATAAACATAAACCCATTTTTGTTTCGAACTGCAAGCATTTGGGTTTCATAAATCTAGATATAGAATCTGGCGGGATATTATTTGACAATGATGAACCTATGCAATTTGGTTGCCCATCGTACCAGATAGAAAAGATACATCTACAAGGTGTTTAGTCTGTTCCGTGTTGCTTTGTGTAGCAAACAAATATGAATATGATGCAGTGTTATGTAGTGAATTTTCTTATCCACTTTTACATGCATTGCAACTCCATTATCCTTTTTTGAATGTTTATGATATTTTAGTTTCTTTTTTATGCAGGCTCGCAGGCTTGGGTGGGACATAATTCTGTCCATTATTGCCGTTGGAGCTGAGGCTATATCAGCAGCACTTGAGCAGACCTCTCCACATAAGGTGATAGCTGCAAGATATGGAGTGATTATGGCCATTGTTTCTGTCTTCTTAACATTTGCAGACCGTGTTTTCAAGAAGTATATGCTCATACGAGACAAAAATACAAGGCCAAATAATAAGCATCATAAGTTAAGGTGGGAGTTTGCAGACTCTTTTGTCTCTATAAGCTCTATATTAACCCTCATTTCTTCTTGCCTCCATTACAACTTTTTGAGTAATGGCAAGCAACAGCCAATACAGTTCTCAATGATAGCTGTTGCCTTCTCTGTTTGCATGTTCTGCTCTAGAGTTCTTAGGCAACCCAGCCATAAACGTAAACCTATTTTTGTTTCGAACTGCAAGCATTTGGGTTTCATAAATCTAGATATAGAATCTGGCGGGATATTATTTGACAATGACAAACCTACGCAATTTGGTTGCCCAGCGTACCAAAAGGAACAGATACATCCACAAGGTGTTTAGTCTGTTCCGTGTTGCTTTGTGTAGCCAACAACTATGAATATGATGCAGTGTTATGTAGTGAATTTTCTTATCCACTTTTACATGCATTGCAACTCCATTATCCTTTTTTGAATGTTAATGATATTTTAGTTTATTTTTAATGCAGGGTCGCAGGCTTGGGTGGGACATAATTCTGTCCATTATTGCCGTTGGAGCTGAGGCTATATCAGCAGCACCTGAGCAGATCTCTCCACATAAGGTGAAAGCTGCAAGATATGGAGTGATTATGGCCATTGTTTCTGTCCTCTTAACATTTGCAAACCTTGCCTTCAAGAAGTATATGCTCATACGAGACAAAAATACAAGGCCAAATAATAAGCATCATAAGTTAAGGTGGGAGTTTGCATATTCTTTTGGCTTTATAAGCTCTATATTAACCCTCATTTCTTCTTGCCTCCATTACAACTTTCTGAGTAATGGTAAGTAACAGCCAATACAGTTCTCAACGATACCTCTTGCCTTCTCTCTTTGCGTGTTCTGCTCTAGAGTTCTTCGACAACCCAGCATAAACATAAACCCATTTTTGTTTCGAACTGCAAGCATTTGGGTTTCATAAATCTAGATATAGAATCTGGCGGGATATTATTTGACAATGATGAACCTATGCAATTTGGTTGCCCATCGTACCAGATAGAAAAGATACATCTACAAGGTATTTAGTCTGTTCCGTGTTGCTTTGTGTAGCAAACAACTATGAATATGATGCAGTGTTATGTAGTGAATTTTCTTATCCACTTTTACATGCATTGCAACTCCATTATCCTTTTTTGAATGTTTATGATATTTTAGTTTCTTTTTTATGCAGGCTCGCAGGCTTGGGTGGGACATAATTCTGTCCATTATTGCCGTTGGAGCTGAGGCTATATCAGCAGCACTTGAGCAGACCTCTCCACATAAGGCGATAGCTGCAAGATATGGAGTGATTATGGCCATTGTTTCTGTCCTCTTAACATTTGCAGACCTTGCTTTCAAGAAGAATGTGCTCATACGCGACAAAAATACAAGGCCAAATAATAAGCATCATAAGTTAAGGTGGGAGTTTGCAGACTCTTTTGGCTCTATAAGCTCTATATTAACCCTCATTTCTTCTTGCCTCCATTACAACTTTTTGATTAATGGCAAGTAACAGCCAATACAGTTCTCAATGATACCTGTTGCCTTCTCTGTTTGCATGTTCTGCTCCAGAGTTCTTCGGCAACCCAGCCATAAATGTAAACCTATTTTTGTTTTGAACTGCAAGCATTTGGGTTTCATAAATCTGGATATAGAATCCGGCGGCATATTATTTGACAATGACGAACCTACGCAATTTGGTTGTCCAGCGTACCAAAAAGAACAGATACATCCACAAGGTGTTTAGTCTGTTCCGTGTTGCTTTGTGTAGCCAACAACTATGAAAATGATACAGTGTTATGTAGTGAATTTTCTTATCCACTTTTACATGCATTGCAACTCCATTATCCTTTTTTGAATGTTAATGATATTTTAGTTTGTTTTTAATGCAGGCTCGCAGGCTTGGGTGGGACATGATTCTGTCCATTATTGCCGTTGGAGCTGAGGCTATATCAGCAGCACTTGAGCAGACCTCTCCACATAAGGCGATAGCTGCAAGATATGGAGTGATTATGGCCATTGTTTCTGTCCTCTTAACATTTGCAGACCTTGCTTTCAAGAAGAATATGCTCATACGCGACAAAAATACAAGGCCAAATAATAAGCATCATAAGTTAAGGTGGGAGTTTGCAGACTCTTTTGGCTCTATAAGCTCTATATTAACCCTCATTTCTTCTTGCCTCCATTACAACTTTTTGATTAATGGCAAGTAACAGCCAATACAGTTCTCAATGATACCTGTTGCCTTCTCTGTTTGCATGTTCTGCTCCAGAGTTCTTCGGCAACCCAGCCATAAATGTAAACCTATTTTTGTTTTGAACTGCAAGCATTTGGGTTTCATAAATCTGGATATAGAATCCGGCGGCATATTATTTGACAATGACGAACCTACGCAATTTGGTTGTCCAGCGTACCAAAAAGAACAGATACATCCACAAGGTGTTTAGTCTGTTCCGTGTTGCTTTGTGTAGCCAACAACTATGAATATGATGCAGTGTTATGTAGTGAATTTTCTTATCCACTTTTACATGCATTGCAACTCCATTATCCTTTTTTCAATGTTAATGATATTTTAGTTTGTTTTTAATGCAGGCTCACAGGCTTGGGTGGGACATAATTCTGTCCATTATTTCCGTTGGAGCTGAGGCTATATCAGCAGCACTTGAGCCGACCTCTCCACATAAGGCGATAGCTGCAAGATATGGAGTGATTATGGCCATTGTTTCTGTGCTCTTAACATTTGCAGACCTTGCTTTCAAGAAGAATATGCTCAAACGCGACAAAAATACAAGGCCAAATAATAAGCATCATAAGTTAAGGTGGGAGTTTGTAGACTCTTTTGGCTCTATAAGCTCTATATTAACCCTCATTTCTTCTTGCCTCCATTACAACTTTTTGATTAATGGCAAGTAACAGCCAATACAGTTCTCAATGATAGCTGTTGCCTTCTCTGTTTGCATGTTCTGCTCCAGAGTTCTTCGGCAACCCAGCCATAAATGTAAACCTATTTTTGTTTTGAACTGCAAGCATTTGGGTTTCATAAATCTGGATATAGAATCCGGCGGCATATTATTTGACAATGACGAACCTACGCAATTTGGTTGTCCAGCGTACCAAAAAGAACAGATACATCCACAAGGTGTTTAGTCTGTTCCGTGTTGCTTTGTGTAGCCAACAACTATGAAAATGATGCAGTGTTATGTAGTGAATTTTCTTATCCACTTTTACATGCATTGCAAATCCATTATCCTTTTTTGAATGTTAATGATATTTTAGTTTGTTTTTAATGCAGGCTCGCAGGCTTGGGTGGGACATAATTCTGTCCATTATTGCCGTTGGAGCTGAGGCTATATCAGCAGCACTTGAGCAGACCTCTCCACATAAGGCGATAGCTGCAAGATATGGAGTGATTATGGCCATTGTTTCTGTCCTCTTAACGTTTGCAGACCTTGCTTTCAAGAAGTATATGCTCATACGAGACAAAAATACAAGGCCAAATAATAAGCATCATAAGTTAAGGTGGGAGTTTGCAGACTCTTTTGGCTCTATAAGCTCTATATTAACCCTCATTTCTTCTTGCCTCCATTACAACTTTTTGAGTAATGGCAAGCAACAGCCAATACAGTTCTCAATGATAGCTGTTGCCTTCTCTGTTTGCATGTTCTGCTCCAGAGTTCTTCGGCAACCCAGCCATAAACGTAAACCTATTTTTGTTTTGAACTGCAAGCATTTGGGTTTCATAAATATAGATATAGAATCTGGCGGGATATTATTTGACAATGATGAACCTATGCAATTTGGTTGCCCAGCGTACCAAAAAGAACAGATACATCCACAAGGTGTTTAGTCTGTTCTGTGTTGCTTTGTGTAGCCAACAACTATGAATATGATGCAGTGTTATGTAGTGAATTTTCTTATGCACTTTTACATGCATTGCAACTCCATTATCCTTTTTTGAATGTTAATAATATTTTAGTTGGTTTTTAATGCAGGCTCGCAGGCTTGGGTGGGACATAATTCTGTCCATTATTGCCGTTGGAGCTGAGGCTATATCAGCAGCACTTGAGCAGACCTCTCCACATAAGGCGATAGCTACAAGATATAGAGTGATTATGGCCATTGTTTCTGTCCTCTTAACATTTGCAGACCTTGCTTTCAAGAAGTATATGCTCATACGAGACAAAAATACAAGGCCAAATAATAAGTATCATAAGTTAAGGTGGGAGTTTGCAGACTCTTTGGCTCTATATGTTCTATATTAACCCTCATTTCTTCTTGCCTCCATTACAACTTTCTGAGTAATGGCAAGCAACAGCCAATACAGTTCTCAACGATACCTCTAGCCTTCTCTGTTTGCGTGTTCTGCTCCAGAGTTCTTCGACAACCCAGCCATAAACATAAACCTATTTTTGTTTTGAACTGCAACCATTTGGGTTTCATAAATCTAGATATAGAATCTGGCGGGATTTTCTTTGTCAATGATGAACCTACGCAATTTGGTTGTCCAGCGTACCAAAAAGAACAGATACATCCACAAGATGTTTAGTCTGTTCCGTGTTGCTTTGTGTAGCCAACAACTATGAATATGATGCAGTGTTATGTAGTGAATTTTCTTATCCACTTTTACATGCATTGCAACTCCATTATCCTTTTTTGAATGTTAATGATATTTTAGTTTGTTTTTAATGCAGGCTCACAGGCTTGGGTGGGATATAATTCTGTCCATTATTGCCGTTGGAGCTGAGGCTATATCAGCAGCACCTGAGCAGATCTCTCCACATAAGGTGAAAGCTGCAAGATATGGAGTAATTATGGCCATTGTTTCTGTCCTCTTAACATTTGCAGACCTTGCCTTCAAGAAGTATATGCTCATACGAGACAAAAATACAAGGCCAAAAATAAGCATCATAAGTTAAGGTGGGAGTTTGCAGATTCTTTTGGCTTTATAAGCTCTATA
The DNA here is from genome assembly GCF_001659605.2 of Manihot esculenta. NCBI lineage: Eukaryota > Viridiplantae > Streptophyta > Magnoliopsida > Malpighiales > Euphorbiaceae > Manihot > Manihot esculenta. The sequence continues at coordinate 22,950,230 of NC_035178.2, read as the reverse complement.
TTAACCCTCATTTCTTCTTGCCTCTATTACAACTTTCTGAGTAATGGCATGCAACAGCCAATACAGTTCTCAACGATACCTCTTGCTTTCTCTGTTTGCGTGTTCTGCTCCAGAGTTCTTCAACAACCCAGCCATAAACATAAACCTATTTTTGTTTCGAACTGCAAGCTTTTGGGTTTCGCAAATCTAGATATAGAATCTGGCAGGATATTATTTGACAATGATGAACTTATGCAATTTGGTTGCCCATCGTACCAGATAGAAAAGATACATCCACAAGGTGTTTAGTCTGTTCCGTGTTGCTTTGTGTAGCAAACAACTATGAATATGATGCAGTGTTATGTAGTGAATTTTCTTATCCACTTTTACATGCATTGCAACTCCATTATCCTTTTTTGAATGTTAATTATATTTTAGTGTGCTTTTAATGCAGGCTCGCAGGCTTGGGTGGGACATAATTCTGTCCATTATTGTCGTTGGAGCTGACGCTATATCAGCAGCACCCGAGCAGATCTCTCCACATAAGGTGAAAGCTGCAAGAGATGGAGAGATTATGGCCATTGTTTCTGTCCTCTTAACATTTGCAGACCTTGCCATCAAGAAGTATATGCTCATACGAGACAAAAATACAAGGCCAAATAATAAGCATCATAAGTTAAGGTGGGAGTTTGCAGATTCTTTTGGCTTTATAAGCTCTATATTAACCCTCATTTCTTCTTGCCTCCATTACAACTTTCTGAGAAATGGCAAGCAACAGCCAATACAGTTCTCAACGATACCTCTTGCCTACTCTGTTTGCGTGTTTTGCTCCAGAGTTCTTCGACAACCCAGCCATAATCATAAACCTATTTTTGTTTCGAACTGCAAGCATTTGGGTTTCATAAATCTAGATATAGAATCTGGCGGGATATTATTTGACAATGATGAACCTTTGCAATTTGGTTGCCCATCGTACCAGATAGAACAAATACATCCACAAGGTGTTTAGTTTGTTCCGTGTTGCTTTGTGTAACCAACAACTATGAATATGATGCAGTGTCATGTAGTGAATTTTCTTATCCACTTTTACATGCATTGTAACAACATTATCCTTTTTTGAATGTTAATGATATTTTAGTTTGTTTTTAATGCAGGCTCACAGGCTTAGGTGGGACATAATTCTGTCCATTATTGCCGTTGGAGCTGAGGCTATATCAGCAGTACTTGAGCAGACCTCTCCACATAAGGTGAAAGCTGCAAGATATGGAGTGATTATGGCCATTGTTTCTGTCCTCTTAACATTTGCAGACCTTGTTTTCAAGAAGTATATGCTCATACGAGACAAAAATACAAGGCAAAATAATAAGCATCATAAGTTAAGGTGGGAGTTTGCAAATTCTTTTGGCTCTATAAGATCTATATTAACCCTCATTTCTTTTTGCCTCCATTACAATTTTCTGAGTAATGGCAAGCAACAGCCAATACAGTTCTCAACGATACCTTTTGCCTTCTCTGTTTGCGTGTTCTGCTCCAGAGTTTTTTGACATCCCAGCCATAAACATAAACCTATTTTTGTTTTGAACTGCAAGCATTTGGGTTTCATAAATCTAGATATAGAATATGGCGGGATATTATTTGACAATGATGAACTTACGCAAAGTGGTTGCCCAGCGTACCAGATAGAACAGATACATCCACAAGGTGTTTAGTCTGTTCCGTGTTGCTTTGTATAGCCAACAACTATGAATATGATGCAGTGTTATGTAGTGAATTTTCTTATCCAATTTTACATGCATTGCAACTCCATTATCCTTTTTTGAATGTTAACGATATTTTAGTTTGTTTTTAATGCAGGCTCGCAGGCGTGGGTGGGACATAATTCTGTCCATTATTGCCATTGGAGCTGAGGCTATATCAGCAGCACTTGAGCAGACCTCTCCACATAAGGTGAAAGCTGCAAGATATGGAGTGATTATGGTTATGGTTTCTGTCCTCTTAACATTTGCAGACCTTGCTTTCAAGAAGTATATGCTCATACGAGACAAAAATACAAGTTCAAATAATAAGCATCATAAGTTAAGGTGGGTGTTTGCAGACTCTTTTGGCTCTATAAGCTCTATATTAACCCTCATTTCTTCTTGCCTCCATTACAACTTTTTGAGTAATGGCAAGCAACAGCCAATACAGTTCTCAACGATACCTCTTGCCTTCTCTGTTTGCATGTTATGCTCCAGAGTTCTTCGGCAACCCAGCCATAAACATAAACCTATTTTTGTTTTGAACTGCAAGCATTTGGGTTTCATAAATCTAGATATCGAATCTGGCGGGATATTATTTGACAATGACGAACCTAGGCAATTTGGTTGCCCAGCGTACCAGATAGAACAGATACATCCACAAGGTGTTTAGTCTGTTCCGTGTTGCTTTGTGTATCCAACAACTATGAATATGATGCAGTGTTATGTAGTGAATTTCCTTATCCACTTTTACATGCATTGCAACTCCATTATCCTTTTTTGAATGTTAATGATATTTTAGTTTGTTTTTAATGCAGGCTCGCAGGGCTGGGTGGGACATAATTCTGTCCATTATTTCCGTTGGAGCTGAGGCTATATCAGCAGCACTTGAGCAGACCTCTCCACATAAGGCGATAGCTGCAAGATATAGAGTGATTATGGCCATTGTTTCTGTCCTCTTAACATTTGCAGACCTTGCTTTCAAGAAGTATATGCTCATACGAGACAAAAATACAAGGCCAAATAATAAGCATCATAAGTTAAGGTTGGAATTTGCAGATTCTTTTGGCTCTATAAGCTCTATATTAACCCTCATTTCTTCTTGCCTCCATTACAACTTTCTGAGAAATGGCAAGCAACAGCCAATACAGTTCTCAACGATACCTCTTGCCTTCTCTGTTTGCGTGTTCTGCTCCAGAGTTCTTTGGCAACCCAGCCATAAACATAAACCTATTTTAGTTTTGAACTGCAAACATTTGCGTTTCATAAATCTAGATATAGAATCTGGCGGCATATTATTTGACAATGACGAACCTACAAAATTTGGTTGCCCATCGTACTAGATAGAACAGATACATCCACAAGGTGTTTAGTCTGTTCCCTGTTGCTTTGTGTAGCCAACAACTATGAATATGATGCAGTGAATTTTCTTATCCAATTTTACATGCATTGCAACTCCATTACCCTTTTTTGAATGTTAATGATATTTTAGTTAGTTTTTAATGCAGGCTCGCAGGCTTGGGGGGGACATAATTCTGTCCATTATTGCCGTTGGAGCTGAGGCTATATCAGCAGCACTTGAGCAGACCTCTCCACATAAGGCGATAGCTGCAAGATATGGAGTGATTATGGCCATTGTTTCTGTCCTCTTAACATTTGCAGACCTTGCTTTCAAGCAATATATGCTCATACGAGACAAAAATACAAGGCCAAATAATAAGCATCATAAGTTAAGGTGGAAGTTTGCAGACTCTTTTGGCTCTATAAGATCTATATTAACCCTCATTTCTTCTTGCCTCCATTACAAATTTTTGAGTAATGGCAAGCAACAGCCAATACAGTTCTCAATGATACCTGTTGCCTTCTCTGTTTGCATGTTTTGCTCCAGAGTTCTTCGGCAACCCAGCCATAAACGTAAACCTATTTTTGTTTTGAACTGCAAGCATTTGGGTTTCATAAATCCAGATATAGAATCTGGCGGGATATTATTTGACAATGACAAACCTACGCAATTTGGTTGCCCAGCGTACCAAAAAGAATAGATACATCCACAAGGTGTTTAGTCTGTTCCGTGTTGCTTTGTGTAGCCAACAACTATGAATATGATGCAGTGTTATGTAGTGAATTTTCTTATCCACTTTTACATGCATTGCAACTCCATTATCCTTTTTTGAATGTTAATGATATTTTAGTTTGTTTTTAATGCAGGCTCGCAGGCTTGGGTGGGACATAATTCTGTCCATTATTGCCGTTGCAGCTGAAGCTATATCAGCAGCACTTGAGCAGACCTCTCCACATAAGGCGATAGCTGCAAGATATGGAGTGATTATGGCCATTGTTTCTATCCTCTTAACATTTGCAGACCTTGCTTTCAAGAAGTATATGCTCATACGAGACAAAAATACAAGGCCAAATAATAAGTATCTATATGCTCATACGAGACAAAAATACAAGGCCAAATAATAAGTATCATAAGTTAAGGTGGGAGTTTGCACATTCTTTTGGCTCTATAAGCTCTATATTAACCCTCATTTCCTCTTGCCTCCATTACAACTTTCTGAGTAATGGCAAGGAACAGCTAATACAGTTCTCAATGATACCTCTTGCCTTCTCTGTTTGCGTGTTCTGCTCCAGAATTCTTCGGCAACCCAGCCATAAACATAAACCTATTTTTGTTTTGAACTGCAAGAATTTGGCTTTCATAAATCTAGATATAGAATCTGGCGGGATATTATTTGACAATGACGAACCTACGAAATTTGGTTGCCCAGCATACCAGATAGAACAGATAAATCAACAAGGTGTTTAGTCTGTTCCGTGTTGCTTTGTGTAGCCAACAACTATGAATATGATGCAGTGAATTTTCTTATCCACTTTTACATGCATTGCGACTCCATTATCCTTTTTTGAGTGTTAATGATATTTTAGTTTGTTTTTAATCCAAGCTCACAGGCTTAGATGGGACATAATTCTGTCCATTATTGCCGTTGGAGCTGAGGCTATATCAGCAGCACTTGAGCAGACCTCTCCACATAAGGCGAAAGCTACAAGATATGGAGTGATTATGGCCATTGTTTCTGTCCTCTTAACATTTGCAGACCTTGCTTTTAAGAAGTATATGCTCATACGAGACAAAAATACAAGGCCAAATAATAAGTATCATAAGTTAAGGTGGGAGTTTACGGACTCTTTGGGTCTATATGCTCTATATTAACCTTCATTTCTTCTTGCCTCCGTTACAACTTTCTTAGTAATGGCAAGCAACAGCCAATACAGTTCTCAACGATACCTATAGCCTTCTCTGTTTGCGTGTTCTGCTCCAGAGTTCTTCGACAACCCAGCCATAAACATAAACCTGTTTTGTTTTGAACTGCAAGCATTTGGGTTTCATAAATCTAGATATAGAATCTGGCGGGTTATTATTTGACAATGACGAACCTACGTAATTTGGTTGCCCAGCGTACTAGATAGAACAGATACATCCACATGGTGTTTAGTCTGTTCCGTGTTGCTTTGTGTAGCCAACAACTATGAATATGATGCAGTGAATTTTCTTATCCACTTTTACATGCATTGCAACTCCATTATCCTTTTTTGAATGTTAAAGATATTTTAGTTTGTTTTTAATGCAGGCTCGCAGGCTTGGGTGGGACATAATTCTGTCCATTATTGCCGTTGGAGCTGAGGATATATCAGCAGCACTTGAGCAGACCTCTCCACATAAGGCGATAGCTGCAAGATATGGAGTGATTATGGCCATTGTTTCTGTCCTCTTAACATTTGCAGACCTTGCTTTCAAGAAGTATATGCTCATACGAGACAAAAATACAAGGCCAAATAATAAGTATCATAAGTTAAGGTGGGAGTTTGCGGACTCTTTTGGTCTATATGCTCTATATTAACCCTCATTTCTTCTTGCCTCAATTACAACTTTCTGAGTAATGGCAAGCAACAGCCAATACAGTTCTCAACGATACCTCTAGCCTTCTCTGTTTTCGTGTTCTGCTTCAGAGTTCTTCGACAGCCCAGCCATAAACATAAACCTATTTTGTTTTGAACTGCAAGCATTTGGGTTTCATAAATCTAGATATTGAATCTGTCGGGATATTATTTGACAATGATGAACCTACGCAATTTGGTTGCCCAGCGTACCAGATAGAACAGCTACATCCACAAGGTGTTTAGTCTATTCCGTGTTGCTTTGTGTCGCCAACAACTATGAATATAATGCAGTGTTATGTAGTGAATTTTCTTATCCACTTTTACATGCATTGCAACTCCATTATCCTTTTTTGAATGTTAATGATATTTTAGTTTGTTTTTAATCCAAGCTCACAGGCTTGGATGGGACATAATTCTGTCCATTATTGCCGTTGGAGCTGAGGCTACATGAGCAGCACTTGAGCAGACCTCTCCACATATTGCGAAAGCTGCAATATATGGAGTGACTATGGCCATTGTTTCTGTCCTCTTAACATTCGCAGACCTTGCTTTCAAGAAGTATATGCTCATATGAGACAAAAATACAAGGCCAAATAATAAGCATCATAAGTTAAGGTGGGAGTTTGCAATATTCTTTTGGCTCTATAAGTCTATTTAACCCTCATTTCTTCTTGCCTCCATTACAACTTTCTGAGTAATGG
>NC_035178.2:22905779-22940772 GCF_001659605.2 Manihot esculenta | reverse complement strand
TGGAGCTGAGGCTATATCAGCAGCACTTGAGCAGACCTCTCCACATAAGGCGAAAGCTGCAAGATATGGAGTGATTATGGCCATTGTTTCTGTCCTCTTAACATTTGCAGACCTTGCTTTCAAGAAGTATATGCTCATACGAGACAAAAATACAATGCCAAATAATAAGCATCATAAGTTAAGGTGGGAGTTTGCAGACTCTTTTGGCTCTATAAGCTCTATATTAACCCTCATTTCTTCTTGCCTCCATTACAACTTTTTGAGTAATGGCAAGCAACAGCCAATACAGTTCTCAATGATACCTGTTGCCTTCTCTGTTTGCATGTTCTGCTCCAGAGTTCTTCGGCAACCCAGCCATAAACATAAACCTATTTTTGTTTTGAACTGCAAGCATTTGGGTTTCATAAATCTAGATATAGAATCTGGCGGGATATTATTTGACAATGACGAACCTACGCAATTTGGTTGCCCAGCGTACCAAAAAGAACAGATACATCCACAAGGTGTTTAGTCTGTTCCGTGTTGCTTTGTGTAGCCAACAACTATGAATATGATGCAGTGTTATGTAGTGAATTTTCTTATCCACTTTTACATGCATTGCAACTCCATTATCCTTTTTTGAATGTTAATGATATTTTAGTTTGTTTTTAATGCAGGCTCGCAGGCTTGGGTGGGACATAATTCTGTCCATTATTGCCGTTGGAGCTGAGGCTATATCAGCAGCACTTGAGCAGACCTCTCCACATAAGGCGATAGCTGCAAGATATGGAGTGATTATGGCCATTGTTTCTGTCCTCTTAACATTTGCAGACCTTGCTTTCAAGAAGTATATGCTCATACGAGACAAAAATACAAGGCCAAATAATAAGTATCATAAGTTAAGGTGGGAGTTTGCAGACTCTTTGGCTTTATATGCTCTATATTAACCCTCATTTCTTCTTGCCTCCATTACAACTTTCTGAGTAATGGCAAGCAACAGCCAATACAGTTCTCAACGATACCTCTAGCCTTCTCTGTTTGCGTGTTCTGCTCCAGAGTTCTTCGACAACCCAGCCATAAACATAAACCTATTTTTGTTTTGAACTGCAAGCATTTGGGTTTCATAAATCTAGATATAGAATCTGGCGGGATATTATTTGACAATGATGAACCTACGCAATTTGGTTGCCCAGCGTACCAGATAGAACAGATACATCCACAAGGTGTTTAGTCTGTTCCGTGTTGCTTTGTGTAGCCAACAACTATGAATATGATGCAGTGTTATGTAGTGAATTTTCTTATCCACTTTTACATGCATTGCAACTCCATTATCCTTTTTTGAATGTTAATGATATTTTAGTTTGTTTTTAATGCAGGCTCGCAGGCTTGGGTGGGACATAATTCTGTCCATTATTGCCGTTGGAGCTGAGGCTATATCAGCAGCACTTGAGCAGACCTCTCCACATAAGGCGATAGCTGCAAGATATGGAGTGATTATGGCCATTGTTTCTGTCCTCTTAACATTTGCAGACCTTGCTTTCAAGAAGTATATGCTCATACGAGACAAAAATACAAGGCCAAATAATAAGCATCATAAGTTAAGGTGGGAGTTTGCAGACTCTTTTGGCTCTATAAGCTCTATATTAACCCTCATTTCTTCTTGCCTCCATTACAACTTTCTGAGTAATGGCAAGCAACAGCCAATACAGTTCTCAATGATACCTGTTGCCTTCTCTGTTTGCATGTTCTGCTCCAGAGTTCTTCGACAACCCAGCCATAAACGTAAACCTATTTTTGTTTTGAACTGCAAGCATTTGGGTTTCATAAATCTAGATATAGAATCTGGCGGGATATTATTTGACAATGACGAACCTACGCAATTTGGTTGCCCAGCGTACCAAAATGAACAGATACATCCACAAGGTGTTTAGTCTGTTCCGTGTTGCTTTGTGTAGCCAACAACTATGAATATGATGCAGTGTTATGTAGTGAATTTTCTTATCCACTTTTACATGCATTGCAACTCCATTATCCTTTTTTGAATGTTAATGATATTTTAGTTTGTTTTTAATGCAGGCTCGCAGGCTTGGGTGGGACATAATTCTGTCCATTATTGCCGTTGGAGCTGAGGCTATATCAGCAGCACTTGAGCAGACCTCTCCACATAAGGCGATAGCTGCAAGATATGGAGTGATTATGGCCATTGTTTCTGTCCTCTTAACATTTGCAGACCTTGCTTTCAAGAAGTATATGCTCATACGAGACAAAAATACAAGGCCAAATAATAAGCATCATAAGTTAAGGTGGGAGTTTGCAGACTCTTTTGGCTCTATAAGCTCTATATTAACCCTCATTTCTTCTTGCCTCCATTACAACTTTTTGAGTAATGGCAAGCAACAGCCAATACAGTTCTCAATGATACCTGTTGCCTTCTCTGTTTGCATGTTCTGCTCCAGAGTTCTTCGGCAACCCAGCCATAAACGTAAACCTATTTTTGTTTTGAACTGCAAGCATTTGGGTTTCATAAATCTAGATATAGAATCTGGCGGGATATTATTTGACAATGACGAACCTACGCAATTTGGTTGCCCAGCGTACCAAAAGAACAGATACATCCACAAGGTGTTTAGTCTGTTCCGTGTTGCTTTGTGTAGCCAACAACTATGAATATGATGCAGTGTTATGTAGTGAATTTTCTTATCCACTTTTACATGCATTGCAACTCCATTATCCTTTTTTGAATGTTAATGATATTTTAGTTTGTTTTTAATGCAGGCTCGCAGGCTTGGGTGGGACATAATTCTGTCCATTATTGCCGTTGGAGCTGAGGCTATATCAGCAGCACTTGAGCAGACCTCTCCACATAAGGCGATAGCTGCAAGATATGGAGTGATTATGGCCATTGTTTCTGTCCTCTTAACATTTGCAGACCTTGCTTTCAAGAAGTATATGCTCATACGAGACAAAAATACAAGGCCAAATAATAAGCATCATAAGTTAAGGTGGGAGTTTGCAGATTCTTTTGGCTCTATAAGCTCTATATTAACCCTCATTTCTTCTTGCCTCCATTACAACTTTTGAGTAATGGCAAGCAACAGCCAATACAGTTCTCAACGATACCTCTTGCCTTCTCTGTTTGCGTGTTCTGCTCCAGAGTTCTTCGACAACCCAGCCATAAACATAAACCTATTTTTGTTTTGAACTGCAAGCATTTGGGTTTCATAAATCTAGATATAGAATCTGGCGGGATATTATTTGACAATGATGAACCTACGCAATTTGGTTGCCCAGCGTACCAGATAGAACAGATACATCCACAAGGTGTTTAGTCTGTTCCGTGTTGCTTTGTGTAGCCAACAACTATGAATATGATGCAGTGTTATGTAGTGAATTTTCTTATCCACTTTTACATGCATTGCAACTCCATTATCCTTTTTTGAATGTTAATGATATTTTAGTTTGTTTTTAATGCAGGCTCGCAGGCTTGGGTGGGACATAATTCTGTCCATTATTGCCGTTGGAGCTGAGGCTATATCAGCAGCACTTGAGCAGACCTCTCCACATAAGGTGAAAGCTGCAAGATATGGAGTGATTATGGCCATTGTTTCTGTCCTCTTAACATTTGCAGACCTTGCTTTCAAGAAGTATATGCTCATACGAGACAAAAATACAAGGCCAAATAATAAGCATCATAAGTTAAGGTGGGAGTTTGCAGATTCTTTTGGCTCTATAAGCTCTATATTAACCCTCATTTCTTCTTGCCTCCATTACAACTTTCTGAGTAATGGCAAGCAACAGCCAATACAGTTCTCAACGATACCTCTTGCCTTCTCTGTTTGCGTGTTCTGCTCCAGAGTTCTTCGACAACCCAGCCATAAACATAAACCTATTTTTGTTTTGAACTGCAAGCATTTGGGTTTCATAAATCTAGATATAGAATCTGGCGGGATATTATTTGACAATGATGAACCTACGCAATTTGGTTGCCCAGCGTACCAGATAGAACAGATACATCCACAAGGTGTTTAGTCTGTTCCGTGTTGCTTTGTGTAGCCAACAACTATGAATATGATGCAGTGTTATGTAGTGAATTTTCTTATCCACTTTTACATGCATTGCAACTCCATTATCCTTTTTTGAATGTTAATGATATTTTAGTTTGTTTTTAATGCAGGCTCGCAGGCTTGGGTGGGACATAATTCTGTCCATTATTGCCGTTGGAGCTGAGGCTATATCAGCAGCACTTGAGCAGACCTCTCCACATAAGGCGATAGCTGCAAGATATGGAGTGATTATGGCCATTGTTTCTGTCCTCTTAACATTTGCAGACCTTGCTTTCAAGAAGTATATGCTCATACGAGACAAAAATACAAGGCCAAATAATAAGCATCATAAGTTAAGGTGGGAGTTTGCAGATTCTTTTGGCTCTATAAGCTCTATATTAACCCTCATTTCTTCTTGCCTCCATTACAACTTTCTGAGTAATGGCAAGCAACAGCCAATACAGTTCTCAACGATACCTCTTGCCTTCTCTGTTTGCGTGTTCTGCTCCAGAGTTCTTCGACAACCCAGCCATAAACATAAACCTATTTTTGTTTTGAACTGCAAGCATTTGGGTTTCATAAATCTAGATATAGAATCTGGCGGGATATTATTTGACAATGATGAACCTACGCAATTTGGTTGCCCAGCGTACCAGATAGAACAGATACATCCACAAGGTGTTTAGTCTGTTCCGTGTTGCTTTGTGTAGCCAACAACTATGAATATGATGCAGTGTTATGTAGTGAATTTTCTTATCCACTTTTACATGCATTGCAACTCCATTATCCTTTTTTGAATGTTAATGATATTTTAGTTTGTTTTTAATGCAGGCTCGCAGGCTTGGGTGGGACATAATTCTGTCCATTATTGCCGTTGGAGCTGAGGCTATATCAGCAGCACTTGAGCAGACCTCTCCACATAAGGTGATAGCTGCAAGATATGGAGTGATTATGGCCATTGTTTCTGTCCTCTTAACATTTGCAGACCTTGCTTTCAAGAAGTATATGCTCATACGAGACAAAAATACAAGGCCAAATAATAAGCATCATAAGTTAAGGTGGGAGTTTGCAGACTCTTTTGGCTCTATAAGCTCTATATTAACCCTCATTTCTTCTTGCCTCCATTACAACTTTCTGAGTAATGGCAAGCAACAGCCAATACAGTTCTCAACGATACCTCTTGCCTTCTCTGTTTGCGTGTTCTGCTCCAGAGTTCTTCGACAACCCAGCCATAAACATAAACCTATTTTTGTTTTGAACTGCAAGCATTTGGGTTTCATAAATCTAGATATAGAATCTGGCGGGATATTATTTGACAATGATGAACCTACGCAATTTGGTTGCCCAGCGTACCAGATAGAACAGATACATCCACAAGGTGTTTAGTCTGTTCCGTGTTGCTTTGTGTAGCCAACAACTATGAATATGATGCAGTGTTATGTAGTGAATTTTCTTATCCACTTTTACATGCATTGCAACTCCATTATCCTTTTTTGAATGTTAATGATATTTTAGTTTGTTTTTAATGCAGGCTCGCAGGCTTGGGTGGGACATAATTCTGTCCATTATTGCCGTTGGAGCTGAGGCTATATCAGCAGCACTTGAGCAGACCTCTCCACATAAGGTGAAAGCTGCAAGATATGGAGTGATTATGGCCATTGTTTCTGTCCTCTTAACATTTGCAGACCTTGCTTTCAAGAAGTATATGCTCATACGAGACAAAAATACAAGGCCAAATAATAAGCATCATAAGTTAAGGTGGGAGTTTGCAGACTCTTTTGGCTCTATAAGCTCTATATTAACCCTCATTTCTTCTTGCCTCCATTACAACTTTCTGAGTAATGGCAAGCAACAGCCAATACAGTTCTCAACGATACCTCTTGCCTTCTCTGTTTGCGTGTTCTGCTCCAGAGTTCTTCGACAACCCAGCCATAAACATAAACCTATTTTTGTTTTGAACTGCAAGCATTTGGGTTTCATAAATCTAGATATAGAATCTGGCGGGATATTATTTGACAATGATGAACCTACGCAATTTGGTTGCCCAGCGTACCAGATAGAACAGATACATCCACAAGGTGTTTAGTCTGTTCCGTGTTGCTTTGTGTAGCCAACAACTATGAATATGATGCAGTGTTATGTAGTGAATTTTCTTATCCACTTTTACATGCATTGCAACTCCATTATCCTTTTTTGAATGTTAATGATATTTTAGTTTGTTTTTAATGCAGGCTCGCAGGCTTGGGTGGGACATAATTCTGTCCATTATTGCCGTTGGAGCTGAGGCTATATCAGCAGCACTTGAGCAGACCTCTCCACATAAGGTGAAAGCTGCAAGATATGGAGTGATTATGGCCATTGTTTCTGTCCTCTTAACATTTGCAGACCTTGCTTTCAAGAAGTATATGCTCATACGAGACAAAAATACAAGGCCAAATAATAAGCATCATAAGTTAAGGTGGGAGTTTGCAGATTCTTTTGGCTCTATAAGCTCTATATTAACCCTCATTTCTTCTTGCCTCCATTACAACTTTCTGAGTAATGGCAAGCAACAGCCAATACAGTTCTCAACGATACCTCTTGCCTTCTCTGTTTGCGTGTTCTGCTCCAGAGTTCTTCGACAACCCAGCCATAAACATAAACCTATTTTTGTTTTGAACTGCAAGCATTTGGGTTTCATAAATCTAGATATAGAATCTGGCGGGATATTATTTGACAATGATGAACCTACGCAATTTGGTTGCCCAGCGTACCAGATAGAACAGATACATCCACAAGGTGTTTAGTCTGTTCCGTGTTGCTTTGTGTAGCCAACAACTATGAATATGATGCAGTGTTATGTAGTGAATTTTCTTATCCACTTTTACATGCATTGCAACTCCATTATCCTTTTTTGAATGTTAATGATATTTTAGTTTGTTTTTAATGCAGGCTCGCAGGCTTGGGTGGGACATAATTCTGTCCATTATTGCCGTTGGAGCTGAGGCTATATCAGCAGCACTTGAGCAGACCTCTCCACATAAGGTGAAAGCTGCAAGATATGGAGTGATTATGGCCATTGTTTCTGTCCTCTTAACATTTGCAGACCTTGCTTTCAAGAAGTATATGCTCATACGAGACAAAAATACAAGGCCAAATAATAAGCATCATAAGTTAAGGTGGGAGTTTGCAGATTCTTTTGGCTCTATAAGCTCTATATTAACCCTCATTTCTTCTTGCCTCCATTACAACTTTCTGAGTAATGGCAAGCAACAGCCAATACAGTTCTCAACGATACCTCTTGCCTTCTCTGTTTGCGTGTTCTGCTCCAGAGTTCTTCGACAACCCAGCCATAAACATAAACCTATTTTTGTTTTGAACTGCAAGCATTTGGGTTTCATAAATCTAGATATAGAATCTGGCGGGATATTATTTGACAATGATGAACCTACGCAATTTGGTTGCCCAGCGTACCAGATAGAACAGATACATCCACAAGGTGTTTAGTCTGTTCCGTGTTGCTTTGTGTAGCCAACAACTATGAATATGATGCAGTGTTATGTAGTGAATTTTCTTATCCACTTTTACATGCATTGCAACTCCATTATCCTTTTTTGAATGTTAATGATATTTTAGTTTGTTTTTAATGCAGGCTCGCAGGCTTGGGTGGGACATAATTCTGTCCATTATTGCCGTTGGAGCTGAGGCTATATCAGCAGCACTTGAGCAGACCTCTCCACATAAGGTGAAAGCTGCAAGATATGGAGTGATTATGGCCATTGTTTCTGTCCTCTTAACATTTGCAGACCTTGCTTTCAAGAAGTATATGCTCATACGAGACAAAAATACAAGGCCAAATAATAAGCATCATAAGTTAAGGTGGGAGTTTGCAGATTCTTTTGGCTCTATAAGCTCTATATTAACCCTCATTTCTTCTTGCCTCCATTACAACTTTCTGAGTAATGGCAAGCAACAGCCAATACAGTTCTCAACGATACCTCTTGCCTTCTCTGTTTGCGTGTTCTGCTCCAGAGTTCTTCGACAACCCAGCCATAAACATAAACCTATTTTTGTTTTGAACTGCAAGCATTTGGGTTTCATAAATCTAGATATAGAATCTGGCGGGATATTATTTGACAATGATGAACCTACGCAATTTGGTTGCCCAGCGTACCAGATAGAACAGATACATCCACAAGGTGTTTAGTCTGTTCCGTGTTGCTTTGTGTAGCCAACAACTATGAATATGATGCAGTGTTATGTAGTGAATTTTCTTATCCACTTTTACATGCATTGCAACTCCATTATCCTTTTTTGAATGTTAATGATATTTTAGTTTGTTTTTAATGCAGGCTCGCAGGCTTGGGTGGGACATAATTCTGTCCATTATTGCCGTTGGAGCTGAGGCTATATCAGCAGCACTTGAGCAGACCTCTCCACATAAGGTGAAAGCTGCAAGATATGGAGTGATTATGGCCATTGTTTCTGTCCTCTTAACATTTGCAGACCTTGCTTTCAAGAAGTATATGCTCATACGAGACAAAAATACAAGGCCAAATAATAAGCATCATAAGTTAAGGTGGGAGTTTGCAGACTCTTTTGGCTCTATAAGCTCTATATTAACCCTCATTTCTTCTTGCCTCCATTACAACTTTCTGAGTAATGGCAAGCAACAGCCAATACAGTTCTCAATGATACCTCTTGCCTTCTCTGTTTGCGTGTTCTGCTCCAGAGTTCTTCGACAACCCAGCCATAAACATAAACCTATTTTTGTTTTGAACTGCAAGCATTTGGGTTTCATAAATCTAGATATAGAATCTGGCGGGATATTATTTGACAATGATGAACCTACGCAATTTGGTTGCCCAGCGTACCAGATAGAACAGATACATCCACAAGGTGTTTAGTCTGTTCCGTGTTGCTTTGTGTAGCCAACAACTATGAATATGATGCAGTGTTATGTAGTGAATTTTCTTATCCACTTTTACATGCATTGCAACTCCATTATCCTTTTTTGAATGTTAATGATATTTTAGTTTGTTTTTAATGCAGGCTCGCAGGCTTGGGTGGGACATAATTCTGTCCATTATTGCCGTTGGAGCTGAGGCTATATCAGCAGCACTTGAGCAGACCTCTCCACATAAGGTGAAAGCTGCAAGATATGGAGTGATTATGGCCATTGTTTCTGTCCTCTTAACATTTGCAGACCTTGCTTTCAAGAAGTATATGCTCATACGAGACAAAAATACAAGGCCAAATAATAAGCATCATAAGTTAAGGTGGGAGTTTGCAGATTCTTTTGGCTCTATAAGCTCTATATTAACCCTCATTTCTTCTTGCCTCCATTACAACTTTCTGAGTAATGGCAAGCAACAGCCAATACAGTTCTCAACGATACCTCTTGCCTTCTCTGTTTGCGTGTTCTGCTCCAGAGTTCTTCGACAACCCAGCCATAAACATAAACCTATTTTTGTTTTGAACTGCAAGCATTTGGGTTTCATAAATCTAGATATAGAATCTGGCGGGATATTATTTGACAATGATGAACCTACGCAATTTGGTTGCCCAGCGTACCAGATAGAACAGATACATCCACAAGGTGTTTAGTCTGTTCCGTGTTGCTTTGTGTAGCCAACAACTATGAATATGATGCAGTGTTATGTAGTGAATTTTCTTATCCACTTTTACATGCATTGCAACTCCATTATCCTTTTTTGAATGTTAATGATATTTTAGTTTGTTTTTAATGCAGGCTCGCAGGCTTGGGTGGGACATAATTCTGTCCATTATTGCCGTTGGAGCTGAGGCTATATCAGCAGCACTTGAGCAGACCTCTCCACATAAGGTGAAAGCTGCAAGATATGGAGTGATTATGGCCATTGTTTCTGTCCTCTTAACATTTGCAGACCTTGCTTTCAAGAAGTATATGCTCATACGAGACAAAAATACAAGGCCAAATAATAAGCATCATAAGTTAAGGTGGGAGTTTGCAGATTCTTTTGGCTCTATAAGCTCTATATTAACCCTCATTTCTTCTTGCCTCCATTACAACTTTCTGAGTAATGGCAAGCAACAGCCAATACAGTTCTCAACGATACCTCTTGCCTTCTCTGTTTGCGTGTTCTGCTCCAGAGTTCTTCGACAACCCAGCCATAAACATAAACCTATTTTTGTTTTGAACTGCAAGCATTTGGGTTTCATAAATCTAGATATAGAATCTGGCGGGATATTATTTGACAATGATGAACCTACGCAATTTGGTTGCCCAGCGTACCAGATAGAACAGATACATCCACAAGGTGTTTAGTCTGTTCCGTGTTGCTTTGTGTAGCCAACAACTATGAATATGATGCAGTGTTATGTAGTGAATTTTCTTATCCACTTTTACATGCATTGCAACTCCATTATCCTTTTTTGAATGTTAATGATATTTTAGTTTGTTTTTAATGCAGGCTCGCAGGCTTGGGTGGGACATAATTCTGTCCATTATTGCCGTTGGAGCTGAGGCTATATCAGCAGCACTTGAGCAGACCTCTCCACATAAGGTGAAAGCTGCAAGATATGGAGTGATTATGGCCATTGTTTCTGTCCTCTTAACATTTGCAGACCTTGCTTTCAAGAAGTATATGCTCATACGAGACAAAAATACAAGGCCAAATAATAAGCATCATAAGTTAAGGTGGGAGTTTGCAGATTCTTTTGGCTCTATAAGCTCTATATTAACCCTCATTTCTTCTTGCCTCCATTACAACTTTCTGAGTAATGGCAAGCAACAGCCAATACAGTTCTCAACGATACCTCTTGCCTTCTCTGTTTGCGTGTTCTGCTCCAGAGTTCTTCGACAACCCAGCCATAAACATAAACCTATTTTTGTTTTGAACTGCAAGCATTTGGGTTTCATAAATCTAGATATAGAATCTGGCGGGATATTATTTGACAATGATGAACCTACGCAATTTGGTTGCCCAGCGTACCAGATAGAACAGATACATCCACAAGGTGTTTAGTCTGTTCCGTGTTGCTTTGTGTAGCCAACAACTATGAATATGATGCAGTGTTATGTAGTGAATTTTCTTATCCACTTTTACATGCATTGCAACTCCATTATCCTTTTTTGAATGTTAATGATATTTTAGTTTGTTTTTAATGCAGGCTCGCAGGCTTGGGTGGGACATAATTCTGTCCATTATTGCCGTTGGAGCTGAGGCTATATCAGCAGCACTTGAGCAGACCTCTCCACATAAGGTGAAAGCTGCAAGATATGGAGTGATTATGGCCATTGTTTCTGTCCTCTTAACATTTGCAGACCTTGCTTTCAAGAAGTATATGCTCATACGAGACAAAAATACAAGGCCAAATAATAAGCATCATAAGTTAAGGTGGGAGTTTGCAGATTCTTTTGGCTCTATAAGCTCTATATTAACCCTCATTTCTTCTTGCCTCCATTACAACTTTCTGAGTAATGGCAAGCAACAGCCAATACAGTTCTCAACGATACCTCTTGCCTTCTCTGTTTGCGTGTTCTGCTCCAGAGTTCTTCGACAACCCAGCCATAAACATAAACCTATTTTTGTTTTGAACTGCAAGCATTTGGGTTTCATAAATCTAGATATAGAATCTGGCGGGATATTATTTGACAATGATGAACCTACGCAATTTGGTTGCCCAGCGTACCAGATAGAACAGATACATCCACAAGGTGTTTAGTCTGTTCCGTGTTGCTTTGTGTAGCCAACAACTATGAATATGATGCAGTGTTATGTAGTGAATTTTCTTATCCACTTTTACATGCATTGCAACTCCATTATCCTTTTTTGAATGTTAATGATATTTTAGTTTGTTTTTAATGCAGGCTCACAGGCTTGGATGGGACATAATTCTGTCCATTATTGCCGTTGGAGCTGAGGCTATATCAGCAGCACTTGAGCAGACCTCTCCACATAAGGCGAAAGCTGCAAGATATGGAGTGATTATGGCCATTGTTTCTGTCCTCTTAACATTTGCAGACCTTGCTTTCAAGAAGTATATGCTCATACGAGACAAAAATACAAGGCCAAATAATAAGCATCATAAGTTAAGGTGGGAGTTTGCAGATTCTTTTGGCTCTATAAGCTCTATATTAACCCTCATTTCTTCTTGCCTCCATTACAACTTTCTGAGTAATGGTAAGCAACAGCCAATACAGTTCTCAACGATACCTCTTGCCTTCTCTATTTGCGTGTTCTGCTCCAGAGTTCTTCAACAATCCAGCCATAAACATAAACCTATTTTGTTTTGAACTGCAAGCATTTGGGTTTCATAAATCTAGATATAGAATCTGGCGGGATATTATTTGACAATGATGAACCTAAGCAATTTGGTTGCCCAGTATACCAGATAGAACAGATACATCCACAAGGTGTTTAGTCTGTTCCGTGTTGCTTTGTGTAGCCAACAACTATGAATATGATGCAGTGTTATGTAGTGAATTTTCTTATCCACTTTTACATGCATTGCAACTCCATTATCCTTTTTTGAATGTTAATGATATTTTTGTTTGTTTTTAATCCAAGCTCACAGGCTTGGATTGGACATAATTCTGTACATTATTGCCGTTGGAGCTGAGGCTATATCAGCAGCACTTGAGCAGACCTCTCCACATAATGCGAAAGCTGCAATATATGGAGTGACTATGGCCATTGTTTCTGTCCTCTTAACATTTGCAGACCTGCTTTCAAGAAGTATATGCTCATACGAGACAAAAATACAAGGCCAAATAAGAAGCATCATAAGTTAAGGTGGGAGTTCGCAGATTCTTTTAGCTCTATAAGCCCTATATTAACCCTCATTTCTTCTTGCCTCCATTACAACTTTCTGAGTAATGGTAAGAAACAGCTAATACAGTTCTCAATGATACCTCTTGTCTTCTCTGTTTGCGTGTTCTGCTCCAGAGTTCTTCGACAACCCAGCCATAAACATAAACCTATTTTTATTTTAAACTGCAAGCATTTGGGTTTCATAAATCTAGATATAGAATCTGGCGGGATATTATTTCACAATGATGAACCTACGCAATTTGGTTGCCCAGCATACCAGATAGAACAGATACATCCACAAGGTGTTTAGTCTGTTCCGTGTTGCTTTGTGTAGCCAACAACTATGAATATGATGCAGTGTTATGCAGTGAATTTGCCTATCCACTTTTACATGCTTTGCAACTCCATTATCATTTTTTGAATGTTAACGATATTTTAGTTTATTTTTAATGCAGGCTCGCAGACTTGGGTGGGACATAATTCTGTCCATTATTGTCGTTGGAGCTGAGGCTATATCAGCAGCACTTGAGCAGACGTCTCCACGTAAGGCGATAGCTGCAAGATATGGAGTGATTATAGCCATTGTTTCTGTCCTCTTAACATTTGCAGACCTTGCTTTCAAGAAGTATATGCTCATACGAGACAAAAATACTAGGCCAAATAATAAGCATCATAAGTTAAGGTGGGAGTTTGCAGATTCTTTTGGCTTTATAAGCTCTATATTAACCCTCATTTCTTCTTGCCTCCATTACAACTTTCTGAGTAATGGCAAGCAACAGGCAATACAGTTCTCAACGATACCTCTTGCCTTCTCTGTTTGCGTGTTTTGCCCCAGAGTTCTTCGACAACCCAGCCATAAACATAAACCTATTTTTGTTTTGAACTGCAAGAATTTGAGTTTCATAAATCTAGATATAGAATCTGGCGGGATATTATTTGATAATGATGAACCTACGCAATTTGGTTCCCAGCGTACCAGATAGAACAGATACATCCACAAGGTGTTTAGTCTGTTCCGTATTGCTTTGTGTAGCGAACAACTATGAATATGATGCAGTGTTATGTAGTGAATTTTCTTATCCACTTTTACATGCATTGCAACTCCATTATCCTTTTTTAAATGTTAACTATATTTTAGTTTGTTTTTAATGCAGGCTCGCAGGCTTGGGTGGGACATAATTCTGTCCATTATTGCCGTTCGAGCTGAGGCTATATCAGCAGCACTTGAGCAGACCTCTCCACATAAGGTGAAAGCTGCAAGATATGGAGTGATTATGGCCATTGTTTCTGTCCTCTTAACATTTGCAGACCTTGCTTTCAAGAAGTATATACTCATACGAGACAAAAATAGAAGGCCAAATAATAAGCATCATAAGTTAAGGTGGGAATTTGCATATTCTTTTGGCTCTATAAGCTCTATATTAACCCTCATTTCTTCTTGCTTCCATTACAACTTTTTGAGTAATGGCAAGCAACAACCAATACAGTTCTCAACGATACCTCTTGCCTTCCCTGTTTGCGTGTTCTGCTCCAGAGTTCTTCGACAACCCAGCCATAAACATAAACCTATTTTTGTTTTGAACTGCAAGCATTTGGGTTTCATAAATCTAGATATCGAATCTGGCGGGATATTATTTGACAATGACGAACCTACACAATTTGGTTGCCCAGCGTACCAGATAGAACAGATACATCCACAAGGTGTTTAGTCTGTTCCGTGTTGCTTTGTGTAGCCAACAACTATGAATATGATGCAGTGTTATGTAGTGAATTTTCTTATCCACTTTTACATGCATTGCAACTCCATTATCCTTTTTTGAATGTTAATGATTTGTTAGTTTGTTTTTCATGCAGGCTCGCAGGCTTGGGTGGGACATAATTCGGTCCATTATTGCCGTTGGAGCTGAGGCTATATCAGCAGCACTTGAGCAGACCTCTCCACATAAGGCGATAGCTGCAAGATATGGAGAGATTATGGCCATTGTTTCTGTCCTCTTAACATTTGCAGACCTTGCTTTCAAGAAGTATATGCTCATACGAGACAAAAACACAAGGCCAAATAATAAGTATCATAAGTTAAGGTGGGAGTTTGCAGACTCTTTGGCTCTATATGCTCTATATTAACCCTCATTTCTTCTTGCCTCCATTACAACTTTCTGAGTAATGGCAAGCAACAGCCAATACAGTTCTCAATGATACCTGTTGCCTTCTCAGTTTGCGTGTTCTGCTCCAGAGTTCTTCGACAACCCTGCCATAAACATAAACCTATTTTTGTTTTGAACTGCAAGCATTTGGGTTTCATAAATCTAGATATAGAATCTGGCGAAATATTATTTGACAATGATGAACTTACGCAATTTGGTTGCCCAGCGTACCAGATAGAACAGATACATCCACAAGGTCTTTAGTCTGTTCCGTGTTGCTTTGTGTAGCCAACAACTATGAATATAATGCAGTGTTATGTAGTGAATTTTCTTAACCACTTTTACATGCATTGCAACTCCATTATCCTTTTTTGAGTGTTAACAATATTTTAGTTTGTTTTTAATGCAGGCTCGCAGGCTTGGGTGGGACATAATTCTGTCCATTATTGCCGTTGGAGCTGAGGCTATATCAGCAGCACTTGAGCAGACCTCTCCACATAGGTGAAAGCTGCAAGATATGGAGTGATTATGGTTATTGTTTTTGTCCTCTTAACATTTGTAGACCTTGCTTTCAAGAAGTATATGCTCATACGAGACAAAAATACAACGCCAAATAATAAGCATCATAAGATAAGGTGGGAGTTTGCAGACTCTTTTGGCTCTATAAGCTCTATATTAACCCTCATTTCTTCTTGCCTCCATTACAACTTTCTGAGTAATGGCAAGCAACGGCCAATACAGTTCTCAATGATACCTCTTGCCTTCTCTGTTTGCATGTTATGCTCCAGAGTTCTTCGGCAACCCAGCCGTAAACATAAACCTATTTTTGTTTTGAACTGCAAGCATTTGGGTTTCATAAATCTAGATATCGAATCTGGCGGGATATTATTTGACAATGACGAACCTACACAATTTGGTTGCCCAGCGTACCAGATAGAACAGATACATCCACAAGGTGTTTAGTCTGTTCCGTGTTGCTTTGTGTAGCCAACAACTATGAATATGATGCAGTGTTATGTAGTGAATTTTCTTATCCACTTTTACATGCATTGCAACTCCATTATCCTTTTTTGAATGTTAATGATTTTTTAGTTTGTTTTTAATGCAGGCTCGCAGGCTTGGGTGGGACATAATTCGGTCCATTATTGCCGTTGGAGCTGAGGCTATATCAGCAGCACTTGAGCAGACCTCTCCACATAAGGCGATAGCTGCAAGATTTGGAGAGATTATGGCCATTGTTTCTGTCCTCTTAACATTTGCAGACCTTGCTTTCAAGAAGTATATGCTCATACAAGACAAAAATACAAGGCCAAATAATAAGTATCATAAGTTAAGGTGGGAGTTTGCAGACTCTTTGGCTTTATATGCTCTATATTAACCCTCATTTCTTCTTGCCTCCATTACAACTTTCTGAGTAATGGCAAGCAACAGCCAATACAGTTCTCAATGATACCTGTTGCCTTCTCTGTTTGCGTGTTCTGCTCCAGAGTTCTTCGACAACCCAGCCATAAACATAAACCTATTTTTGTTTTGAACTGCAAGCATTTGGGTTTCATAAATCTAGATATAGAATATGGCGAAATATTATTTGACAATGATGAACTTACGCAATTTGGTTGCCCAGCGTACCAGATAGAACAGATACATCCACAAGGTCTTTAGTCTGTTCCGTGTTGCTTTGTGTAGCCAACAACTATGAATATGATGCAGTGTTATGTAGTGAATTTTCTTAACCACTTTTACATGCATTGCAACTCCATTATCCTTTTTTGAATGTTAACGATATTTTAGTTTATTTTTAATGCAGGCTCGCAAGCTTGGGTGAGACATAATTCGGTCCATTATTGCCGTTGGAGCTGAGGCTATATCAGCAGCACTTGAGCAGACCTCTCCACATAAGGCGATAGCTGCAAGATTTGGAGAGATTATGGCTATTGTTTCTGTCCTCTTAACATTTGCAGACCTTGCTTTCAAGAAGTATATGCTCATACGAGACAAAAATACAAGGCCAAATAATAAGCATCATAAGTTAAGGTGGGAGTTTGCAGACTCTTTTGGCTCTATAAGCTCTATATTAACCCTCATTTCTTCTTGCCTCCATTACAACTTTCTGAGTAATGGCAAGCAACGGCCAATACAGTTCTCAATGATACCTCTTGCCTTCTCTGTTTGCATGTTATGCTCAAGAGTTCTTCGGCAACCCAGCCATAAACATAAACCTATTTTTGTTTTGAACTGCAAGCATTTGGGTTTCATAAATCTAGATATCGAATCTGGCGGGATATTATTTGACAATGACGAACCTACACAATTTGGTTGCCCAGCGTACCAGATAGAACAGATACATCCACAAGGTGTTTAGTCTGTTCCGTGTTGCTTTGTGTAGCCAACAACTATGAATATGATGCAGTGTTATGTAGTGAATTTTCTTATCCACTTTTACATGCATTGCAACTCCATTATCCTTTTTTGAATGTTAATGATTTTTTAGCTTGTTTTTAATGCAGGCTCGCATGCTTGGGTGGGACATAATTCGGTCGATTATTGCCGTTGGAGCTGAGGCTATATCAGCAGCACTTGAGCAGACCTCTCCACATAAGGCGATAGCTGCAAGATATGGAGTGATTATGGCCATTGTTTCTGTCCTCTTAACATTTGCAGACCTTGCTTTCAAGAAGTATATGCTCATACGAGACAAAAATACAAGGCCAAATAATAAGTATCATAAGTTAAGGTGGGAGTTTGCAGACTCTTTGGCTCTATATGCTCTATATTAACCCTCATTTCTTCTTGCCTCCATTACAACTTTCTGAGTAATGGCAAGCAACAGCCAATACAGTTCTCAATGATACCTGTTGCCTTCTCTGTTTGCGTATTCTGCTCCAGAGTTCTTCGACAACCCAGCCATAAGCATAAACCTATTTTCTTTTGAACTTAAAGCATTTGGGTTTCATAAATCTAGATATTGAATCTGTCGGGATATTATTTGACAATGATGAACCTACGCAATTTGGTTGCCCAGTGTACCAGATAAAACAGATACATCCACAAGGTGTTTAGTCTGTTCCGTGTTGCTTTGTGTAGCCAACAACTATGAATATAATGCAGTGTTATATAGTGAATTTTCTTATGCACTTTTACATGCATTGCAACTCTGTTATCTTTTTTTGAATGTTAATGATATTTTAGTTTGTTTTTAATCCAAGCTCACAGGCTTGGATGGGACATAATTCTGTCCATTATTATCGTTGGAGCTGAGGCTACATTAGCAGCACTTGAGCAGACCTCTCCACATAATGCGAACGCTGCAATATATGGAGTGACTATGGCCATTGTTTCTGTCCTCTTAACATTTGCAGACCTTGCTTTCAAGAAGTATATGCTCATACGAGACAAAAATACAAGGCCAAATAATAAGCATCATAAGTTAAGGTGGGAGTTTGTAGACTCTTTTGGCTCTATAAGCTCTATATTAACCCTCATTTCTTCTTGCCTCCATTACAACTTTCTGAGTAATGGCAAGCAACAGCCAATACAGTTCTCAATGATACCTGTTGCCTTCTCTGTTTGCGTGTTCTGCTCCAGAGTTCTTCGACAACCCAGCCATAAACATAAACCTATTTTTGTTTTGAACTGCAAGCATTTGGGTTTCATAAATCTAGATATAGAATATGGCGAAATATTATTTGACAATGATGAACTTACGCAATTTGGTTGCCCAGCGTACCAGATAGAACAGATACATCCACAAGGTCTTTAGTCTGTTCCGTGTTGCTTTGTGTAGCCAACAACTATGAATATGATGCAGTGTTATGTAGTGAATTTTCTTAACCACTTTTACATGCATTGCAACTCCATTATCCTTTTTTGAATGTTAACGATATTTTAGTTTATTTTTAATGCAGGCTCGCAAGCTTGGGTGAGACATAATTCGGTCCATTATTGCCGTTGGAGCTGAGGCTATATCAGCAGCACTTGAGCAGACCTCTCCACATAAGGCGATAGCTGCATGATTTGGAGAGATTATGGCTATTGTTTCTGTCCTCTTAACATTTGCAGACCTTGCTTTCAAGAAGTATATGCTCATACGAGACAAAAATACAAGGCCAAATAATAAGCATCATAAGTTAAGGTGGGAGTTTGCAGACTCTTTTGGCTCTATAAGCTCTATATTAACCCTCATTTCTTCTTGCCTCCATTACAACTTTCTGAGTAATGGCAAGCAACGGCCAATACAGTTCTCAATGATACCTCTTGCCTTCTCTGTTTGCATGTTATGCTCCAGAGTTCTTCGGCAACCCAGCCATAAACATAAACCTATTTTTGTTTTGAACTGCAAGCATTTGGGTTTCATAAATCTAGATATCGAATCTGGCGGGATATTATTTGACAATGACGAACCTACACAATTTGGTTGCCCAGCGTACCAGATAGAACAGATACATCCACAAGGTGTTTAGTCTGTTCCGTGTTGCTTTGTGTAGCCAACAACTATGAATATGATGCAGTGTTATGTAGTGAATTTTCTTATCCACTTTTACATTCATTGCAACTCCATTATCCTTTTTTGAATGTTAATGATTTTTTAGCTTGTTTTTAATGCAGGCTCGCATGCTTGGGTGGGACATAATTCGGTCGATTATTGCCGTTGGAGCTGAGGCTATATCAGCAGCACTTGAGCAGACCTCTCCACATAAGGCGATAGCTGCAAGATATGGAGTGATTATGGCCATTGTTTCTGTCCTCTTAACATTTGCAGACCTTGCTTTCAAGAAGTATATGCTCATACGAGACAAAAATACAAGGCCAAATAATAAGTATCATAAGTTAAGGTGGGAGTTTGCAGACTCTTTGGCTCTATATGCTCTATATTAACCCTCATTTCTTCTTGCCTCCATTACAACTTTCTGAGTAATGGCAAGCAACAGCCAATACAGTTCTCAATGATACCTGTTGCCTTCTCTGTTTGCGTATTCTGCTCCAGAGTTCTTCGACAACCCAGCCATAAACATAAACCTATTTTCTTTTGAACTTAAAGCATTTGGGTTTCATAAATCTAGATATTGAATCTGTCGGGATATTATTTGACAATGATGAACCTATGCAATTTGGTTGCCCAGTGTACCAGATAAAACAGATACATCCACAAGGTGTTTAGTCTGTTCCGTGTTGCTTTGTGTAGCCAACAACTATGAATATAATGCAGTGTTATATAGTGAATTTTCTTATGCACTTTTACATGCATTGCAACTCTGTTATCTTTTTTTGAATGTTAATGATATTTTAGTTTGTTTTTAATCCAAGCTCACAGGCTTGGATGGGACATAATTCTGTCCATTATTATCGTTGGAGCTGAGGCTACATTAGCAGCACTTGACCAGACCTCTCCACATAATGCGAACGCTGCAATATATGGAGTGACTATGGCCATTGTTTCTGTCCTCTTAACATTTGCAGACCTTGCTTTCAAGAAGTATATGCTCATACGAGACAAAAATACAAGGCCAAATAATAAGCATCATAAGTTAAGGTGGGAGTTTGTAGACTCTTTTGGCTCTATAAGCTCTATATTAACCCTCATTTCTTCTTGCCTCCATTACAACTTTCTGAGTAATGGCAAGCAAAAGCCAAAACAGTTCTCAACGATACCTCTAGCCTTCTCTGTTTGCGTGTTCTGCTCCAGAGTTCTTCGACAACCCAGCCAGAAACATAAACCTATTTTTGTTTTGAACTGCAAGCATTTGGGTTTCATAAATCTAGATATAGAATCTGGCGAAATATTATTTGACAATGATGAACTTACGCAATTTGGTTGCCCAGCGTACCAGATAGAACAGATACATCCAAAAGGTCTTTAGTCTGTTCCGTGTTGCTTTGTGCAGCCAACAACTATGAATATGATGCAGTGTTATGTAGTGAATTTTCTTAACCACTTTTACATGCATTGCAACTCCATTATCCTTTTTTGAATGTTAACGATATTTTAGTTTGTTTTTAATGCAGGCTCGCAGGCTTGGGTGGGACATAATTCTGTCCATTATTGTCGTCGGAGCTGAGGCTATATCAGCAGCACTTGAGCAGACCTCTCCACATAGGTGAAAGCTGCAAGATATGGAGTGATTATGGTTATTGTTTCTGTCCTCTTAACATTCGCAGACCTTGCTTTCAAGAAGTATATGCTCATACGAGACAAAAATACAAGGCCAAATAATAAGCATCATAAGTTAAGGTGGGAATTTGCAGACTCTTTTGGCTCTATAAGCTCTATATTAACCCTCATTTCTTCTTGCCTCCATTACAACTTTCTGAGTAATGGCAAGCAACGGCCAATACAGTTCTCAACGATACCTCTAGCCTTCTCTGTTTGCGTGTTCTGCTCCAGAGTTCTTCGACAACCCAGCCATAAACATAAACCTATTTTTGTTTTGAACTGCAAGCATTTGGGTTTCATAAATCTAGATATTGAATCTGTCAGGATATTATTTGACAATGATGAACCTACGCAATTTGGTTGCCCAGTGTACCAGATAGAACAGATACATGTACAAGGTGTTTAGTCTGTTCCGTGTTGCTTTGTGTAGCCAACAACTATGAATATGATGCAGTGTTATGTAGTGAATTTTCTTATCCACTTTTACATGCATTGCAACTCCATTATCCTTTTTTGAATGTTAATGATATTTTAGTTTGTTTTTAATCTAAACTCACTGGCTTGGATGGCACATAATTCTGTCCATTATTGCCGTTGGAGCTGAGGCTATATCAGCAGCACTTGAGCAGACCTCTCCACATAAGGCGAAAGCTGCAAGATATGGAGTGATTATGGCCATTCTTTCTGTCCTCTTAACATTTGTAGACCTTGCTTTCAAGAAGTATATGCTCATATGAGAAAAAAATATAAGGCCAAATAATAAGCATCATAAGTTAAGGTGGGAGTTTGCAGATTCTTTTGGCTCTATAAGCTCTATATTAACCATCATTTCTTCTTGCCTCCATTACAACTTTCTGAGTAATGGCAAGCAACAGCCAATACAGTTCTCAACGATACCTCTTGCCTTCTCTGTTTGCGTGTTCTGCTCCAGAGTTCTTCGACAACCCAGCTGTAATACCCGGCTAGACTCCGGTATCGGAATTCCTACCGTCCGGTGGAATCTCGGATATCGGAGACCTCTAGAAGGGTAAAACCAGGTTTTCATGAAATGTTTTAATGTTTTTGATGATTTTAAGTAAAGAGGAAATGAGTTTTTGAATGAAAACACCCTTGGAGGAAACTCAGGTTCGGACTCCGAAACTCAAAGTTCGGCCGCCGAACATGCATGCACTTCGGGAGTGCTTTAGGCCCCCAAAGGCATAGGTGAGGAAAGTCCAAGTTCGGCCGCCGAACATGGCATGCATGCGGAGGCACATTAGGCCCCCGAACGTGGCCTGGCCAGCCACTATAAAAGGGTCCCTTAGCCGAAAACGGGCGAGCTTTTCCCCATTTTTGGCCAAGGTGAGCTTTTCCGCCGTTCCTCACCATCCTTGAGTTCTTTCCTTTAAATCTTTCAAGTTTTTCATGTGTTTTAACTTTGTTTTGAAGATTTGAGCTTTTGAGCAAAGTTTTGGAGCTTGGAGGTTCAAGAATCCAACTTCTCCCACCTTCGAGTTCTAGGTCGTCTCTCTCTCGATCTTCAAGAGGTAAGAGCCGATCTTAAGCTCATTATATGTTTTAAATAGGTTTTATGCAAGATCTATGGGGTAGAAATGCATGTGTAGGTTTTTAGTGAGTTATGGATGAGTTTTGAGTTTATGGACAATGTGGCTTGCAAATGCTTGTGTATGTGTGTTGTAGTTGGGGTTTAAGGTAGTTTGAGACCCCTAGGAGCTTGTATGCATGTTTTGGTTGAGTTTTATGCATGTTGAAAGAGTTGGGAGGCAAATGTGCATAAAGGAGCCAAGTTTCTGCCCTTTGGCAGAAACCAGGTTCGGCAGCCGAAGGCACTTTCGGCCGCCGAACATGGCTGGGGAGGCAGGCCTTTCGGCTGCCAAAGTTGCCCCCGAAAGGAGACTTTCATCTCTGTCTGGGACTTTCGGCCGCCGAAGGTGCCGCCGAACATGCATGAGTTTCGCCTCTGTCTGGGAGTTTCGGCTGCCGAACCTGCCTGACTTTCGGCTCTGGAGGGAATTTCGGCCGCCGAACCTGTCGCCGAAAGTGCCCTGTCCAGCCATTTCTTGCATGTTTTTCTATGATTATTCCATGATGTTTTAGGGGGTTTTTGGGGAATAGTTTAGAGTTATGTTCAGGTATGTTTGGTCCCTCATTTGAGTCCACCTGTGTAGGTTCGGACCCGAGGAACCGAGGACCCCAGCAGTGAGTCCGTTGCCCCAGTGTCTGGTCAGAGCTATCCAGAGGTGAGTAGAATAAACCTTATGTTTTAAAGCAAATGAATTACACAGTTAAGCATGTTCATACATCATGAATGCCATGTGATGAATTAGGTTGTTTGCATTAGAATTCACGAATATGTTGCATTGCATTTATGATGTTGATGTGGATTGGTTATTGGATGACCCTTTAGTCCTCATATGATATGATGATGCCACGGCATGAGATGGTATGGAAGTCCAGGTTGTACCCATTCTACGTCCCTGGCACGATGTAAGAGAAAGTCCAGGTTGTACCCATTCTACGTCCCTGGCACATTGGTATGTTATGATATGTTATGTTAAGAGAAAGACCGATTGTACCCATTCTACGTCCCGGCACAGTTGGACTATGTAGAGGACTATTGGTGACAATACCATCCGAGATGTGATTAGTTGTGATGTGTTGCATTACATAATGGCATGAGATTTTAAATATTGTTTTCTATTATTCTGCTCACTGGGCTCTTGTAGCTCACCCCTTTTCCCTAATCCCCCAGGATTGCAGGTACGGGCTAGACAGAGAAGTCAGGAAGAGTAAAGTCTTATGTTGTAATAGATAGATAGTGGACATGATGAATTGTAAGATGATGTATAACTGAATAGTTATGTTATGTGTAATGATATTGAAGTTTAGAAATTGTGCTTAACCATAGTTCATTGTAATCCCTTGTTGATACATGATCTTAGATATTTGATGATATATGTTAGCCAACTCAACACATGGATATCGCCCTTTGGGGCATTGTTGAAATCCCACAGAGGGATTAATGTTTATGTATATGCTATGTATAGTGCATGCACAGGTTGAGCTTGGTGTATGAGGAATGAATGAAAAAGGAAAGTTTTAAATTTTATGTATGATTATTGATCATGTATGGGATTAAACAGGTCTACAGGTTAAATGTCAGGCTTGCTACGGGTCCCGGCGGCTTTAAGCCGATCTGGATCCTAGCGCCAGTAGCGGTCCGATTTTCGGGTCGTTACACCAGCCATAAACATAAACCTATTTTGTTTTGAACTGTAAGCATTTGGGTTTCATAAATCTAGATATTGAATCTGTCGGGATATTATTTGACAATGATGAACCTACGCAATTTGGTTGCCCAGCAAACCAGATAGAACAGATACATCCACAAGGTGTTTAGTCTGTTCCGTGTTGCTTTGTTTAGCCAACAACTATGAATATAATGCAGTGTTATATAGTTAATTTTCTTATCCACTTTTACATGCATTGCAACTCCATTATCCTTTTTTGAATGTTAATGATATTTTAGTTTGTTTTTAATCCAAGCTCACAGGCTTGGATGGGACATAATTCTATCCATTATTGTCGTTGGAGCTGAGGCTACATTAGCAGCACTTGAGCAGACCTCTCCACATAATACGAAAGCTGCAATATATGGAGTGACTATGGCCATTGTTTCTATCCTCTTAACATTTGCAGACCTTGCTTTCAAGAAGTATATGCTCATACGAGACAAAAATACAAGGCCAAATAATAAGATCATAAGTTAAGGTGGGAGTTTGCAGATTCTTTTGGCTCTATGAGCTCTATATTAACCCTCATTTCCTCTTGCCTCCATTACAACTTTATGAGTAATGGCAAGGAACAGCGAATACAGTTCTCAACGATACCTCTTGCCTTCTCTATTTGCGTGTTCTGCTTCAGAGTTCTTCGGCAACCCAGCCATAAACATAAACCTATTTTTGTTTTGAACTGCAAGCATTTGGGTTTCATAAATCTAGATATAGAATCTGGCAGGATATTATTTGACAATGACGAACCTACGCAATTTGGTTGCCCAGCATACCAGATAGAACAGATACATCCACATCGTGTTTAGTCTGTTCCGTGTTGCTTTGCGTAGCCAACAACTATGAATATGATGCAGTGAATTTTCTTATCCACTTTCACATGCATTGCAACTCCATTATCCTTTTTTGAATGTTAATGATATTTTAGTTTGTTTTTAATGCAGGCTCGCAGGCTTGAGTGGGACATAATTCTGTCCATTATTGCCGTTGGAGCTGAGGCTATATCAACAGCACTTGAGCAGACCTCTCCACATAAGGCGATAGCTGCAAGATATGGAGTGATTATGGCCATTGTTTCTGTCCTCTTAACATTTGCAGACCTTGCTTTCAAGAAGTATATGCTCATACGAGACAAAAATACAAGGCCAAATAATAAGTATCATAAGTTAAGGTGGGAGTTTGCAGACTCTTTGGGTCTATATGCTCTATATTAACCCTCATTTCTTCTTGCCTCCATTACAACTTTCTGAGTAATGGCAAGCAACAGCCAATACAGTTCTCAACGATACCTCTAGCCTTCTCTGTTTGCGTGTTCTGCTCCAGAGTTCTTCGACAACCCAGCCATAAACATAAACCTATTTTGTTTTGAACTGCAAGCATTTGGGTTTCATAAATCTAGATATTGAATCTGTCGGGATATTATTTGACAATGATGAACCTACGCAATTTGGTTGCCCAGCGTACCAGATAGAACAGATACATCCACAAAGTGTTTAGTCTGTTCCGTGTTGCTTTGTGTAGTTAACAACTATGAATATAATGCAGTGTTATGTAGTGAATTTTCTTATCCACTTTTACATGTATTGCAACTCCATTATCCTTTTTTGAATGTTAATGATATTTTAGTTTGTTTTTAATCCAAGCTCACAGGCTTGGATGGGACATAATTCTGTCCATTATTGTCGTTGGAGCTGAGGCTACATTAGCAGCACTTGAGCAGACCTCTCCGCATAATGCGAAAGCTGCAATATATGGAGTGACTATGGCCATTGTTTCTGTCCTCTTAACATTTGCAGACCTTGCTTTCAAGAAGTATATGCTCATACGAGACAAAAATACAAGGCCAAATAATAAGCATCATAAGTTAAGGTGGGAGTTTGCAGATTCTTTTGGCTCTATAAGCTCTATATTAACCCTCATTTCCTCTTGCCTCCATTACAACTTTCTGAGTAATGGCAAGGAACAGCTAATACAGTTCTCAATGATACCTCTTGCCTTCTCTGTTTGCGTGTTCTACTCCAGAGTTCTTCGGCAACCCAGCCATAAACATAAACCTATTTTTGTTTTGAACTGCAAGCATTTTGGGTTTCATAAATCTAGATATAGAATCTGGCGGGATATTATTTGACAATGACGAACCTACGCAATTTGGTTGCCCAGCGTACCAGATAGAACAGATACATCCACATGGTGTTTATTCTGTTCCGTGTTGCTTTGTGTAGCCAACAACTATGAATATGATGCAGTGAATTTTCTTATCCACTTTTACATGCATTGCAACTCCATTATCCTTTTTTGAATGTTAATGATATTTTAGTTTGTTTTTAATGCAGGCTCGCAGGCTTGGGTGGGACATATGTAACGACCCCAAAATGGACCGTCACCGGCGCTAGGATTCAGGTCGGCTTAAGGCCGCCAGAACCCGTAGCAAGCCTGCTATACTCTCTGTGTACCTGTAAATCTCATACATGATCATACATTTTCTGTGAAAATAAAACTCTTTTCTGAACCAAGGCTTAACCTGTGCATGCACTATCTCTGTACTCTGTACTCATGTACTCTGTACTCTGTATCCCCGACTAGAGCTTGCTCTAGATGGGTTAACTCATACCTGTTAAGCCTGGTTTTCACATACAGGAAAACATATATACATATACAGATCATGTACAAAACATACATCACTAGGTCTAGCAACAACTATTACATCTCTTTAATATTACATGTCCACTCTAAGCTATTACAGATCTCTTTACTTTTTCCTGTACTCTGCTGGACTGTCCCTGTACACTGTACACTGAACCTGCAAAACTGGGGTTAAGGGAGTGGGATGAGCTCTATAGCCCAGTGAGTAGAACAGTAAAACATCT
Organism: Manihot esculenta; assembly: GCF_001659605.2. Classification (NCBI taxonomy): domain Eukaryota; kingdom Viridiplantae; phylum Streptophyta; class Magnoliopsida; order Malpighiales; family Euphorbiaceae; genus Manihot; species Manihot esculenta. Next base: position 22,913,524 of record NC_035178.2, on the reverse strand, counting down.
CAGTAAAATATGATCTCATGGAATGCACCATATCACAGACAAGCCACATCAAGAGTAAACCTGTCACCACATAGTCCCAGTAACTCTGTGCCAGGGCGTAGAATCGAGCACCTGGTCTTCCTGTCATATATGTATATGTGTATATAACACCTGTGAACTTACCATTGCCAGGGCGTAGTCAAAGGCTCCTGGACTTTGCTATACGTGCCAGGGCGTAGTCAAAGGCTCCTGGACTTCCTGTCTGTGACTATTGGATCATTCAGCATTTACTCACATCATCAAATAACAATGCAATGCAACATATTCGTGAATACTAATGCAATCAACCTATGGCATAAACATGATGCATGAGATATGCTAAAAGCAGTTTGGGATTCAATTAAAAGTCATAAGTTTAGTTCCACTCACCTCTGGCTATCTGGACTGACTGACTCTGCAGGTTCTGAATCTCTGGAGCAGTACTCACTGCTGCTCTCTCTGGTTCCTCTGGTCTGTACCTATACAGATGGACTCAAATGAGGGACCAAGCTAACTTATTAATACCTCTATTAAACTCCCCAAGAATCCCCTGAAACTCACTTAACTAATCATGCAAAGCATGCAAAAGAAAAGCTGGACAGAACACTTTCGGCGGCAGGTTCGGCGGCCGAATGTCTTCTCCAGAGACGAAACTCAAGCACCTTCGGCGGCACCTTCGGCGGCCGAATCCCCCAAACAGAGCCGAACATGCACAACTCGCGGGGGCAAACTGTGGCAGCCTAAGCTACCATGCAAGAGGTTCGGCGGCCGAATGAACTTTCGGCTGCCGAACCTGAGTTCATCCAGAACTCAGTTTCAACGGCAAACCATCTCCTTCTTTCCTTCAACTTCTCAAACCATGCAAACGTCACCTCCTCACCATACATATACTCATGTATATGATCATAGGGGTCCAAAACTAGCTAATAACCCCAAACAACAAAACAAACATAACACATAAACATATATACATGCATAACTCATCAAAAAACACTACTTCTCACTTAAACATGCATCTCTCTCCCTTACCTTCCATAAAACCTTCAGAAAACTTAAAAACATGTTCAAGAGCATCACTTACCTCCTGTAACACGAAGATGAATACTCTGAACAAGAAAAACGGACCAACTCTCCTCAAACTCTCAAACTCTCACAAACTTAGCTTTTTGCTTCAAACCATTCAAACCCTTGTGCAACACTCTGCATGAGCTGCTCAAACGCAGCAAATAAACCATAGGAGACGTGGCCAACTTCTGGACATGATCTGGTGATCACACCTGTCCAACATGCTGACTAAGGGATACAAAGCTGCTGGCTAAGCACCCCAGCTTCGGCTGCCGAATCGCATGCAAAACCATGCAACATTCGGGGGCCGAACTTGAACTTCGGAAGCCGAACATTGGGCACTTTCGGCGGCCGAACTTATCTTCGGCGGCCGAACTTGGCTCCTCTGCCTTGGTTCATTTCAACTCAAAACTATCACACTGTAAACCCAGAAAACACATCATAACACGTAGAAAACATAATTCCTACCCTTATATAGAATCCCAACACCCCGGATTCCATCAGACAACAGGAATTCCGGTGCCGGACTCTAGCCGGGTATTACATTCTCCCCTCCTTAAGAACATTCGTCCTCGGATGTTCCTAAAACATACAAAAACAAAATACAAGGAGGAAACTAACCTCAAAACAAATATGGATACTGCTGGAGCATAGACTCCCGCATCTCCCATGTGCACTCTTCTAAGTTATGGTGGTTCCATAGAACTTTCACCATCAGAATCTCCTTGTTCCTTAGCTGTCTGATCTGCGTGTCAAGAATCCACACTGGCTTCTCTATATAGGTGTGATCTGTATGAATCTCCACTTCAGGCTCACTCAGAACCTGATTCGGATCTGACACAAACTGTCGTAGCATAGAAACATGAAATACCGGGTGAATCCTCTCCATAGAAGCAGGTAAATCCAGCTTATACGACACATTTCCGATCCTTTGCAACACCTCAAAGGGTCCAATGTACCGTGGAGCCAATTTACCTTTCTTTCCAAAATGAACCACTCCTTTCATTGGAGACACTTTCAGCAATACCCAATTACCTTCTTGAAACTCTAACTGCTTTCTGCGAACGTCTGCATAACTTTTCTGTCTACTCTGAGCTGTTCTGATTCTCTCTCTGATCATGGGCACCATTCTACTGGTAATGTCTACTAACTCTGGTCCTGCAAGAGCCTTCTCTCCTACCTCTTCCCAGCAAACAGGGGATCTGCACTTCCTCCCATACAAAGCTTCATAAGGAGCCATCCCAATGCTAGCATGATGACTGTTATTGTAGGCAAACTCCACCAAAGGTAGATGCTGCCTCCAAGAACCGCCAAAGTCTAACACACATAGGCGAAGCATATCCTCTATGGTCTGGATGGTCCTTTCTGACTGTCCATTAGTCTGTGGGTGGAAAGCAGTACTAAAATCCAACCTCGTGCCCATCGCACTTTGCAGACTCCGCCAAAAGCGAGAAGTAAACTGAGGTCCTCTGTCTGAAACTATAGACACTGGGACTCCATGTAATCTCACTATCTCATCCAGATAGACCTGTGCCAACTTATCCACAGAATAGTTACTCCGTACTGGAAGAAAATGAGCAGATTTCGTGAGTCTGTCCACAATCACCCATATCGAGTCTATCCTGTTGGACACTACTGGTAAACCCACTACAAAATCCATGGCTATGTTCTCCCATTTCCACTCTGGAATCGGTAATGGGTTAAGCATTCCGGCTGGTTTCTGATGTTCTAATTTCACCCTCTGACAAACCTCACAGGCTGTCACGAACTGCGCCACTTCCTTCTTCATGGCTGGCCACCAATAGACCCTTTTCAGATCCTGATACATCTTGGTAGCTCCTGGGTGAACACTATACCTCGCATTATGAGCTTCCCTCATAATGTCTTCCTTCACACTGCCCCTATTTGGGACACAAAGTCGACTCCCATAGCGAAGGATCCCTTTGCTGTCAAATCTGAACTCTACACTATTGCCTGACTGAACCGTCTTGGCAATTTTCATCAATTCAGGGTCCTCATGCTGTCTCTGAGCTATCTGCTCTAGAAACACAGGTGTCACTCTCATCTGTGCTATCAATGCACCTGTACCAGACAACTCTAACTGTAATCCCTCGTCAAAGAGCTTATAAAGCTCCATCACAACTGGTCTCCGTTCTGCTGCTATATGGGATAAACTGCCTAGTGATTTTCGGCTTAGGGCGTCTGCAACAACATTCGCCTTACCCGGATGATACTGGATTTTACAATCATAATCACTGAGCAATTCGACCCACCTTCTCTGCCTCAAATTCAGCTCTCTCTGACTTAAGATGTACTATAAACTCTTGTGATCAGTGAAGATCCAGCATTTAACCCCGTAGAGGTAATGCCGCCACATCTTAAGTGCAAAGATAACTGCTGCCATCTCTAGGTCATGGGTAGGGTAATTCAACTCGTGCTTCTTCAACTGTCTAGAAGCATAAGCTATTACTCTATCACTCTGCATCAATAAACAACCCAATCCCACTCGAGATTCATCACAGAATACTGTGAAGTCCTCATTACTCACAGGCAGAGCTAACACTGGTGCTGTGGTCAATCTCCTCTTGAGCTCCTCAAAGCTCTCTTCACACTGGTCTGACCATATAAACTTCTGGTTCTTCTGAGTCAATTTGGTCATAGGAGCTGCTATCTTTGAGAAGTTCTGAACGAACCTCCTGTAGTAACCTACCAGTCCCAGAAAGCTTTTAATCTCAGTCACTGTCATGGGTCTGGGCCAGTTAGCTACAGCCTCTATCTTCTTGGGGTCTACCTCAATACCCTCTGCTGATACCACATGTCCCAAGAAGGCAATGCTCCGTAACCAAAACTCGCACTTCGAGAACTTGGCATATAAACCATGCTCTCTCAGTGTCTGTAAAACAATCCTCAGATGCTGGGCATGCTCCTCTACATCTCTGGAATACACTAAGATATCATCTATAAACACAATGACAAAGTGATCCAGAAACTCACTGAATACCCTGTTCATGAGATCCATAAATGCTGCAGGGGCATTAGTCAACCCGAACGGCATCACTAAGAACTCATAATGCCCATATCTGGTCCGAAAAGCTGTCTTAGGCACATCTGCCTCTCTGACTCTCAACTGATGATACCCGGATCTCAGATCTATTTTCGAGAAACAACCTGCTCCAGCTAGCTGGTCAAATAGATCATCAATCCGTGGTAAAGGATACCTATTCTTGATAGTGACCTTGTTCAACTGTCTGTAGTCGATACAAAGTCTGAGGGATCCATCCTTCTTTCTAACAAAGAGCACTGGAGCACCCCAAGGTGAGGTACTAGGGCGGATGAAACCCTTATCTACCAAGTCCTGCAACTGTTCTTTCAACTCTGTTAATTCAGCTGGCGCCATCCTGTAGGGAGGAATAGAGATAGGTCTAGTACCTGGCAGTAATTCAATTTCAAACCCTATCTCCCTATCAGGTGGTAGTCCTGGCAAATCGTCTGGGAACACATCGAGAAACTCTCGGACTACTGGTACTGTGGCTGGTTCCCTCACCTGACTGTTTAGCTCTCTCACATGAGCTAGAAACCCCTGACAACCCCTCCTAAGCAAACGACGAGCCTGAAGGGCTGAAATCACACCTCTGGGTGTACCTCTCCTGTCTCCTCTGAAGACACACTCTGACCCATCCTGGTCTCTGAGACTCACTAGCTTCTCTCGACAGTCCAACGTAGCACTATATGTAGATAACCAATCCATCCCTAGAATGACATCAAAATCTGTCAAATCTAGAACCACAAGGTCAGCTGGAAGGTATCTACCCTCTATGAATACTGGACTGAAACGACAGACTGACACTGCCACTGATGGGTCACATCTAGGTCCACTGACCCAGAGAGGATACTCTAACTCAGAACTGATCAAACCCAACCTCTCTATGGCTCTCGAAGCAATAAAGGAATGAGAAGCACCGGGGTCCATCAAAGCATACACATCTGAACACCCAATGATGAGATTACCTAACACCACTGTGTTCGACGTGTTAGCCTCCTCCTGTGTCACTGTGAAAATCTGTGCTGGGGCTACCGGATTTCCACCTCGGGAACCTGCTGCTGAAGTAGAGGCTACCCCTCTCCCTCTACCTCTGCCACTACTCTGAGGCATGACTGGAGGTACTGGCCGTACAACTGGCTGAACCACACTGCCTGAACTCATCTGCTGGGATGGTACAAAAGTCATCTGCGGACAATCCCGAGCAATATGCCCTTCCTGTCCACATCGAAAACAAGCTGTAGATCCCAACCGACAAACTCCTCCATGTGGTTTTCTGCATCGTCTGCAGACTGGAGCTGTGCCAGAGCTTGAGCCACTACCTATTCCCAGACCTGACTTGACTTTATTCCAGAACTTACTCTTTGTTCCTCTTGCTCTATCCCATCTTTTACCGCCTGTTGAACCTGAACTGGGGGCCTTAGCACCCGAAGCCTGTGCCTGTGACTGTTTCTGAATATTGGCACTAGCTTCCATTTTCCTGGCTGCATCTATAATAGAGTGAAAACTCTCCTTTTCAGCTGGAAGGATCAAAGAAGAATACCTGGGATGAAGTCTCATGGTATATCTCCTTGCTTTCTTCTGATCAGTATCATAGGCTTGACCCACGTACTGAAGCAAATCCAGGAACTTATCTGTGAATTCATCAACACTCATCTCGTCTGTCTGTCTTAACTGTTCAAATTCAATTACTTTCATCTCCCTCGAACTGTCAGGAAAAGCCCACCCTGCAAACTCATTGGCGAACTCTCCCCATGACATGCTGTCCATTCTAGGCTCCACATAATTCTTAAACCATTCTCTGGCTTTCTTGCACTTTATTGTGAAACCTGCCATCTCAATGGCTCTCCTATCATCTGCTCCCAATTCACTGGTGATCATCCTAACTGCTCTGAGGTAATCAAATGGATCATCTCCCGTATTATATTTAGGAGCATCCAATTTCAAGTACTCCGTCATTTGGACTTTACCTCCAGATGAGCTAGGTTCATGTCTGTCAACAACAGGGGCTACTGGTTCTGGTGGTGGTACTGGGTCATTTGGTTCATTTGGCTCTAGGTGTGCTGTACTTGGATGTATAGGGGAAGATGGATACATAGGATATGGTGGATAGTAGTGAGGATATGGCATATATGGCATGTATGTAGGGTATGGGTCAAAACGAGAGTATTCCGACATACCCTCCATCGGATACTCTGGCTCCTGAAACAAGGATGGATAGCCATAACCTGAGGCCTGAACACCTCCCTCGGAATCGCCCATACCTTCATCCATAGACGGATCAGTCTCCATAGCCTCCCTCTCTTCCTCTGATCTTCCTCCCCTAGCTGTACCTCTTCTGCTCTCGTCTACAGACCTTCTAGGGTCTATTGACATGCCTTCCCTGCTAGATCTCTGAGACCTTGCCCTTGGCAATGCAGGAGGACGAGCAGCTGATCTTTCACTCTCTGGTGGGACTCCAGTCAATCGAGCTGATCGACGAGTTCCTCGCATCTTTACTCTGGAAACACAACATATAACATACCACTTAGCACATAAACATCACATATCACTCATACACATGCAACACTCATGGCATATCATAGCAGATAGGACTCAAGACCCTATCCTAGTGGACATGATTTTTCCTATTGTGCTTGACCACTTCTAACCTGTCTGAGCCCAACACTGTCTCTATAGGTCCGATCATGTTAACCTAGGGCTCTGATACCAATCTGTAACGACCCCAAAATGGACCGTCACCGGCGCTAGGATTCAGGTCGGCTTAAGGCCGCCAGAACCCGTAGCAAGCCTGCTATACTCTCTGTGTACCTGTAAATCTCATACATGATCATACATTTTCTGTGAAAATAAAACTCTTTTCTGAACCAAGGCTTAACCTGTGCATGCACTATCTCTGTACTCTGTACTCATGTACTCTGTACTCTGTATCCCCGACTAGAGCTTGCTCTAGATGGGTTAACTCATACCTGTTAAGCCTGGTTTTCACATACAGGAAAACATATATACATATACAGATCATGTACAAAACATACATCACTAGGTCTAGCAACAACTATTACATCTCTTTAATATTACATGTCCACTCTAAGCTATTACAGATCTCTTTACTTTTTCCTGTACTCTGCTGGACTGTCCCTGTACACTGTACACTGAACCTGCAAAACTGGGGTTAAGGGAGTGGGATGAGCTCTATAGCCCAGTGAGTAGAACAGTAAAACATCTCAGTAAAATATGATCTCATGGAATGCACCATATCACAGACAAGCCACATCAAGAGTAAACCTGTCACCACATAGTCCCAGTAACTCTGTGCCAGGGCGTAGAATCGAGCACCTGGTCTTCCTGTCATATATGTATATGTGTATATAACACCTGTGAACTTACCATTGCCAGGGCGTAGTCAAAGGCTCCTGGACTTTGCTATACGTGCCAGGGCGTAGTCAAAGGCTCCTGGACTTCCTGTCTGTGACTATTGGATCATTCAGCATTTACTCACATCATCAAATAACAATGCAATGCAACATATTCGTGAATACTAATGCAATCAACCTATGGCATAAACATGATGCATGAGATATGCTAAAAGCAGTTTGGGATTCAATTAAAAGTCATAAGTTTA
>NC_035178.2:21717532-21774539 GCF_001659605.2 Manihot esculenta | reverse complement strand
GAAGCTCCATGGCTCCCTTGCATGGACCATTTAAGTCAGTTAAACCTATGGAATATGTTCCTTTGGGTACTACAACTATGTTGGAACCCTTTGCTGAACAAGCCTCTTTCCACGCGCCCAATAATGCCTGAAAAGGAAAAAAAAAGGGAGATGAAAGTTCAGTTAAAATGAGGTATAAGAAAATCACGGCGAAATTAAAAATTAGGAATCGTCAGCACACCTTGCTAATATCTGACTTGCCATCGGCTTTACCACCATAATTTTTCACATCAAATACGGCAGATTGAACTCTACCAGCAAAAACAAACAATAATAGCAAAGATGTCAGGGAAAAATACGTCTCCAGGGTCGTCATCTTCATGAAGCCTTTTCTTTTCTAAGTTCTTTCGTAAAATGCGCGGCAAATTAGAATGGATTTCTCCTTGTTTGCAAAAGCTTTTATATCTAAGCAATTATCTAAAGTTACCGGATTTTATAACGGAGGGAAGTTATTTACTTGTAACTTTTGTTCTATTATTGGAAATTGTTTTGTCGCTTTTTAATAAAAAGCATAACAGAGAAATACCGACTAACGTCTAACCTATAAGTAGATATTGTCTTGTTTTTCATTCGTTTGCAGCAAAACTTATCTTTACGTCTAAGCCTTTCATACTGATATAGCGATTTCTTACTTGTTCATGACAAGCACCCTCCAACGCCAATAGTAGATTTTCATTTGTCTCGCACCGTGCAATATTCCAAAATATTGCATAAAAAAAATAGAATTCACATAAGTAGAAATCGCATGCACTTTTTATGAGCCGCGTCACGTTTCCTTTTAAAGAAAAGGAAACGGAGCAACGATTAATCGTGACACATACTCACAGTGACTTCCTTTCTTGAAGAGATTTTAAGTGATGATGCTTGAGTAGATCCTAAATCATAGCACGGGTAGATTTATTCGCTTCACAGAATATTCTATTTTCATAAAATTAGTGCCATGTACCTTCTAAATTCATAATCGGTCCTTGAATCTTTTGAAAATTGCCCTTAGCATGCAATAAAAAAAAATTTAAAGACGTTAAAAAAACCTAATGAGAAAATGTATTTTTCACCGAAGAGATTTCAACGCCTCAATATGTCGTGCAGTGACACAAAGTGAGCTAAAATGAAAAGCAAAATAGGCGACGCACATATTCACGGGGTTCGACAATATGTCGATGTGATAGAGCTTGTGCATTTTTTATTCCAAAACTTTGAGCTTATTGACCAACGAGCACCCGGGCTAGCTTGGTGATGCAGTCGGAAAATAGAGCTGTGCTGTTATTGGTTAAACCTGCAAGAATGAGAACGTGAGGTGATGGGTGCCCACGGCAGCCACTCCGACGCTCAACTCAATAAGCCTGAAGAGAAAAGCGAGAGAAAGGAATTGCTCATAACTTGAACAGTATAAAAGAACATCGTACCTTTGCCTCTCTGGTCGTTCTCCTTTAATACTGTAAGAAGACAGAGATAAATATAGCATTTTCTGATAATCCAATGATGATGTGATCGTTTGCTTGATCAGGGATATCGCCGGCTAATAGGTCGGTGATCCCGCGACTATAGCCATAATGGGTATACGCGGGACTGTGCCTGATAATGATAACTTTGTGCCGAGACTCATCTTATCCAGGGGAGGGCCAGTTATGCTAATAAACAGGGTGTTGAGGTGTGCGGGCCTTCCTTTCCTAGAGTGGGGCCGCGCTACCCACTCATCAGATCTTGCCACGTGGACCTATTATGTGTTGACAACTCATGCCTTTCTTTGGGCGACCCTTGTGCAGCATCACGTGGACCTATTATGTGTTGAAATTCTCACAGCACCTCGACCCATCAAATGAATAAGTTTTTATTAAACGAGTTTCTTAGGTTCCCGATAATAAGTTTTAAATGAGCAGCCCTAATTTCATGAGTCTCTTATTTCGCAAACCTTTCTAAAAAAACCGCATTTTGTTTCCCGCGGCCCAGTTTCTTTTCTCATTTGAGCCGAAAATGTTGCGTTGCATCGCATCCATTACATTGGATTACGCTGAAGGAGTTCATGATATGCTGTAGTGTTAAATTTTCTTTTGTCGATTTCATCACCGCACTGTGCAACGAAACTCAACAAATTCTTTAGGGAGTGGATTGTGTAAATCTAGCATCAAATTGAGTTCAGCACCAAAGAATACGCATATCTTTTCTTCTCATGGACAATGTGTGCCTTTGAGTGGAAATTTTAATACGATTACTCTATCGTGATGAAAATAACGTTCAAAACTGTACGAAAAATCTATAAAAAGCCTGAAAATTCGGACAGAATAATTTTTTCTAGGGTCGAAACTTGGCCAAACTGCCTTCGACTGTAATCTCATGTTTTCTGTTGTCAGTTTAATCACCGCACGACGAGGCGAAACCCGACGAGTGAGCGAGCAGATTGAATAGAAAATGGAAAAACAAAAAAGACAAAGAGCAACATGCGAGTATCTTGGCCGTCTACCCACGCAGTAACCTATATAAAAGGAAACTTTGAAGTGTCTCGTTTTATTTGGTAAAACTTACAACTTGAAATATGCTCATCTCCTCGATAATCCATGTATCGCGGCTAGGAGCTGCGAGGTTTGAGCGTTGACAATACTAGCAAATGGTTGGAGTCAATTTTCCCTTAAGTGTGGGTTTAACATTTGCACACAAGGATTTTACAGGGCCTTCCTTTCCTCCGTACGTCAAGTTAATGTCAGCGAGCTCGACCTTCTGGCATGGAAAACTGCTGCTGCAATTAAGTCGAACAGCTACTGCGGTCGCTGAAGAGCCCCTAATATTCTTGAAGGTGACGTTGGAGATCTTAACTTTTGACGGAAGCTGAAACAAACATCAGAAACGGCAAAGGGTTACAGAAATTTCATGTTGCGGGCAGATTTGTCCACGGACAATGCATTAAGAGACTCTTTCATTTTCATTTCTTTTCGCGTTACCTTTGGATTGCACTGATTCCATGGGCAGTACATTTGATCTATAATGATAGGGTTGCGGACATTTTTCATCATAATATCCTCGAAATGCATATCAGAGGCCATGCCACCATGTAATGCCGGCCATGTCTTAATTCTCACTCCATTGTCGGTGTCATAGAAGGTGCAGTTCCTTACGAAAATTCCGGAGACAAATTCATCAGTGGTCTTCCCTAAACTTCCCACGCTAATGCCATGTCCATGTCCACATCGTACGTTTGTGATCCTTATTTGTTCGCTGGCACCACCAATGGAGATGCAGTCATCGCCGGTGGCAATATTTGAATTAATAATGTTGATCCCGTTTGAATGCCCGATGTGAATTCCATCTGTATTGACGCTATCTCCTGGTGCAGTGATCGTGAAGCGATCGAAAGTAAGGTTTTTGCCACCTAGAAGATTGACATGGAAATTCTTACTATCGAGCGATGTTACGTCCTGAACTACGCTGTTGGTGATGAAGTCAAACCGCAAGCTCTGGCGTGTTTTTAAAGGGACAAGAAGCACATAAAGGAAACGTTATTAATCATCTTACAAAGCAGTATGATACATGCACAATATACGATTCAATTAAACTTACAACTGGAAGTCTCTTGCATTTTGGATTTCGACCGCAGTTATTTTGCTTCCAAGCCACTTGCCCTTGTCCGTCGAAGGTTCCACCACCGGATAATTTGAATTGATCAATGTATGCAAAAGTAATCCAGCTGTCCTTGGCATAACTGCTAGGGTTTATCGGTGCCAATAAGGTTCCTTGGACTTGAAGCTCCATGGCTCCCTTGCATGGACCATTTAAGTCAGTTAAACCTATGGAATATGTTCCTTTGGGTACTACAACTATGTTGGAACCCTTTGCTGAACAAGCCTCTTTCCACGCGCCCAATAATGCCTGAAAAGGAAAAAAAAAAGGGAGATGAAAGTTCAGTTAAAATGAGGTATAAGAAAATCACGGCGAAATTAAAAATTAGGAATCGTCAGCACACCTTGCTAATATCTGACTTGCCATCGGCTTTACCACCATAATTTTTTCACATCAAATACGGCAGATTGAACTCTACCAGCAAAAACAAACAATAATAGCAAAGATGTCAGGGAAAAATACGTCTCCAGGGTCGTCATCTTCATGAAGCCTTTTCTTTTCTAAGTTCTTTCGTAAAATGCGCGGCAAATTAGAATGGATTTCTCCTTGTTTGCAAAAGCTTTTATATCTAAGCAATTATCTAAAGTTACCGGATTTTATAACGGAGGGAAGTTATTTACTTGTAACTTTTGTTCTATTATTGGAAATTGTTTTGTCGCTTTTTAATAAAAAGCATAACAGAGAAATACCGACTAACGTCTAACCTATAAGTAGATATTGTCTTGTTTTTCATTCGTTTGCAGCAAAACTTATCTTTACGTCTAAGCCTTTCATACTGATATAGTGATTTCTTACTTGTTCATGACAAGCACCCTCCAACGCCAATAGTAGATTTTCATTTGTCTCGCACCGTGCAATATTCCAAAATATTGCATAAAAAAAATAGAATTCACATAAGTAGAAATCGCATGCACTTTTTATGAGCCGCGTCACGTTTCCTTTTAAAGAAAAGGAAACGGAGCAACGATTAATCGTGACACATACTCACAGTGACTTCCTTTCTTGAAGAGATTTTAAGTGATGATGCTTGAGTAGATCCTAAATCATAGCACGGGTAGATTTATTCGCTTCACAGAATATTCTATTTTCATAAAATTAGTGCCATGTACCTTCTAAATTCATAATCGGTCCTTGAATCTTTTGAAAATTGCCCTTAGCATGCAATAAAAAAAAAATTTAAAGACGTTAAAAAAACCTAATGAGAAAATGTATTTTTCACCGAAGAGATTTCAACGCCTCAATATGTCGTGCAGTGACACAAAGTGAGCTAAAATGAAAAGCAAAATAGGCGACGCACATATTCACGGGGTTCGACAATATGTCGATGTGATAGAGCTTGTGCATTTTTTATTCCAAAACTTTGAGCTTATTGACCAACGAGCACCCGGGCTAGCTTGGTGATGCAGTCGGAAAATAGAGCTGTGCTGTTATTGGTTAAACCTGCAAGAATGAGAACGTGAGGTGATGGGTGCCCACGGCAGCCACTCCGACGCTCAACTCAATAAGCCTGAAGAGAAAAGCGAGAGAAAGGAATTGCTCATAACTTGAACAGTATAAAAGAACATCGTACCTTTGCCTCTCTGGTCGTTCTCCTTTAATACTGTAAGAAGACAGAGATAAATATAGCATTTTCTGATAATCCAATGATGATGTGATCGTTTGCTTGATCAAGGATATCGCCGGCTAATAGGTCGGTGATCCCGCGACTATAGCCATAATGGGTATACGCGGGACTGTGCCTGATAATGATAACTTTGTGCCGAGACTCATCTTATCCAGGGGAGGGCCAGTTATGCTAATAAACAGGGTGTTGAGGTGTGCGGGCCTTCCTTTCCTAGAGTGGGGCCGCGCTACCCACTCATCAGATCTTGCCACGTGGACCTATTATGTGTTGACAACTCATGCCTTTCTTTGGGCGACCCTTGTGCAGCATCACGTGGACCTATTATGTGTTGAAATTCTCACAGCACCTCGACCCATCAAATGAATAAGTTTTTATTAAACGAGTTTCTTAGGTTCCCGATAATAAGTTTTAAATGAGCAGCCCTAATTTCATGAGTCTCTTATTTCGCAAACCTTTCTAAAAAAACCGCATTTTGTTTCCCGCGGCCCAGTTTCTTTTCTCATTTGAGCCGAAAATGTTGCGTTGCATCGCATCCATTACATTGGATTACGCTGAAGGAGTTCATGATATGCTGTAGTGTTAAATTTTCTTTTGTCGATTTCATCACCGCACTGTGCAACGAAACTCAACAAATTCTTTAGGGAGTGGATTGTGTAAATCTAGCATCAAATTGAGTTCAGCACCAAAGAATACGCATATCTTTTCTTCTCATGGACAATGTGTGCCTTTGAGTGGAAATTTTAATACGATTACTCTATCGTGATGAAAATAACGTTCAAAACTGTACGAAAAATCTATAAAAAGCCTGAAAATTCGGACAGAATAATTTTTTCTAGGGTCGAAACTTGGCCAAACTGCCTTCGACTGTAATCTCATGTTTTCTGTTGTCAGTTTAATCACCGCACGACGAGGCGAAACCCGACGAGTGAGCGAGCAGATTGAATAGAAAATGGAAAAACAAAAAAGACAAAGAGCAACATGCGAGTATCTTGGCCGTCTACCCACGCAGTAACCTATATAAAAGGAAACTTTGAAGTGTCTCGTTTCATTTGGTAAAACTTACAACTTGAAATATGCTCATCTCCTCGATAATCCATGTATCGCGGCTAGGAGCTGCGAGATTTGAGCGTTGACAATACTAGCAAATGGTTGGAGTCAATTTTCCCTTAAGTGTGGGTTTAACATTTGCACACAAGGATTTTACAGGGCCTTCCTTTCCTCCGTACGTCAAGTTAATGTCAGCGAGCTCGACCTTCTGGCATGGAAAACTGCTGCTGCAATTAAGTCGAACAGCTACTGCGGTCGCTGAAGAGCCCCTAATATTCTTGAAGGTGACGTTGGAGATCTTAACTTTTGACGGAAGCTGAAACAAACATCAGAAACGGCAAAGGGTTACAGAAATTTCATGTTGCGGGCAGATTTGTCCACGGACAATGCATTAAGAGACTCTTTCATTTTCATTTCTTTTCGCGTTACCTTTGGATTGCACTGATTCCATGGGCAGTACATTTGATCTATAATGATAGGGTTGCGGACATTTTTCATCATAATATCCTCGAAATGCATATCAGAGGCCATGCCACCATGTAATGCCGGCCATGTCTTAATTCTCACTCCATTGTCGGTGTCATAGAAGGTGCAGTTCCTTACGAAAATTCCGGAGACAAATTCATCAGTGGTCTTCCCTAAACTTCCCACGCTAATGCCATGTCCATGTCCACATCGTACGTTTGTGATCCTTATTTGTTCGCTGGCACCACCAATGGAGATGCAGTCATCGCCGGTGGCAATATTTGAATTAATAATGTTGATCCCGTTTGAATGCCCGATGTGAATTCCATCTGTATTGACGCTATCTCCTGGTGCAGTGATCGTGAAGCGATCGAAAGTAAGGTTTTTGCCACCTAGAAGATTGACATGGAAATTCTTACTATCGAGCGATGTTACGTCCTGAACTACGCTGTTGGTGATGAAGTCAAACCGCAAGCTCTGGCGTGTTTTTAAAGGGACAAGAAGCACATAAAGGAAACGTTATTAATCATCTTACAAAGCAGTATGATACATGCACAATATACGATTCAATTAAACTTACAACTGGAAGTCTCTTGCATTTTGGATTTCGACCGCAGTTATTTTGCTTCCAAGCCACTTGCCCTTGTCCGTCGAAGGTTCCACCACCGGATAATTTGAATTGATCAATGTATGCAAAAGTAATCCAGCTGTCCTTGGCATAACTGCTAGGGTTTATCGGTGCCAATAAGGTTCCTTGGACTTGAAGCTCCATGGCTCCCTTGCATGGACCATTTAAGTCAGTTAAACCTATGGAATATGTTCCTTTGGGTACTACAACTATGTTGGAACCCTTTGCTGAACAAGCCTCTTTCCACGCGCCCAATAATGCCTGAAAAGGAAAAAAAAAAGGGAGATGAAAGTTCAGTTAAAATGAGGTATAAGAAAATCACGGCGAAATTAAAAATTAGGAATCGTCAGCACACCTTGCTAATATCTGACTTGCCATCGGCTTTACCACCATAATTTTTCACATCAAATACGGCAGATTGAACTCTACCAGCAAAAACAAACAATAATAGCAAAGATGTCAGGGAAAAATACGTCTCCAGGGTCGTCATCTTCATGAAGCCTTTTCTTTTCTAAGTTCTTTCGTAAAATGCGCGGCAAATTAGAATGGATTTCTCCTTGTTTGCAAAAGCTTTTATATCTAAGCAATTATCTAAAGTTACCGGATTTTATAACGGAGGGAAGTTATTTACTTGTAACTTTTGTTCTATTATTGGAAATTGTTTTGTCGCTTTTTAATAAAAAGTATAACAGAGAAATACCGACTAACGTCTAACCTATAAGTAGATATTGTCTTGTTTTTCATTCGTTTGCAGCAAAACTTATCTTTACGTCTAAGCCTTTCATACTGATATAGTGATTTCTTACTTGTTCATGACAAGCACCCTCCAACGCCAATAGTAGATTTTCATTTGTCTCGCACCGTGCAATATTCCAAAATATTGCATAAAAAAAATAGAATTCACATAAGTAGAAATCGCATGCACTTTTTATGAGCCGCGTCACGTTTCCTTTTAAAGAAAAGGAAACGGAGCAACGATTAATCGTGACACATACTCACAGTGACTTCCTTTCTTGAAGAGATTTTAAGTGATGATGCTTGAGTAGATCCTAAATCATAGCACGGGTAGATTTATTCGCTTCACAGAATATTCTATTTTCATAAAATTAGTGCCATGTACCTTCTAAATTCATAATCGGTCCTTGAATCTTTTGAAAATTGCCCTTAGCATGCAATAAAAAAAAAATTTAAAGACGTTAAAAAAACCTAATGAGAAAATGTATTTTTCACCGAAGAGATTTCAACGCCTCAATATGTCGTGCAGTGACACAAAGTGAGCTAAAATGAAAAGCAAAATAGGCGACGCACATATTCACGGGGTTCGACAATATGTCGATGTGATAGAGCTTGTGCATTTTTTATTCCAAAACTTTGAGCTTATTGACCAACGAGCACCCGGGCTAGCTTGGTGATGCAGTCGGAAAATAGAGCTGTGCTGTTATTGGTTAAACCTGCAAGAATGAGAACGTGAGGTGATGGGTGCCCACGGCAGCCACTCCGACGCTCAACTCAATAAGCCTGAAGAGAAAAGCGAGAGAAAGGAATTGCTCATAACTTGAACAGTATAAAAGAACATCGTACCTTTGCCTCTCTGGTCGTTCTCCTTTAATACTGTAAGAAGACAGAGATAAATATAGCATTTTCTGATAATCCAATGATGATGTGATCGTTTGCTTGATCAGGGATATCGCCGGCTAATAGGTCGGTGATCCCGCGACTATAGCCATAATGGGTATACGCGGGACTGTGCCTGATAATGATAACTTTGTGCCGAGACTCATCTTATCCAGGGGAGGGCCAGTTATGCTAATAAACAGGGTGTTGAGGTGTGCGGGCCTTCCTTTCCTAGAGTGGGGCCGCGCTACCCACTCATCAGATCTTGCCACGTGGACCTATTATGTGTTGACAACTCATGCCTTTCTTTGGGCGACCCTTGTGCAGCATCACGTGGACCTATTATGTGTTGAAATTCTCACAGCACCTCGACCCATCAAATGAATAAGTTTTTATTAAACGAGTTTCTTAGGTTCCCGATAATAAGTTTTAAATGAGCAGCCCTAATTTCATGAGTCTCTTATTTCGCAAACCTTTCTAAAAAAACCGCATTTTGTTTCCCGCGGCCCAGTTTCTTTTCTCATTTGAGCCGAAAATGTTGCGTTGCATCGCATCCATTACATTGGATTACGCTGAAGGAGTTCATGATATGCTGTAGTGTTAAATTTTCTTTTGTCGATTTCATCACCGCACTGTGCAACGAAACTCAACAAATTCTTTAGGGAGTGGATTGTGTAAATCTAGCATCAAATTGAGTTCAGCACCAAAGAATACGCATATCTTTTCTTCTCATGGACAATGTGTGCCTTTGAGTGGAAATTTTAATACGATTACTCTATCGTGATGAAAATAACGTTCAAAACTGTACGAAAAATCTATAAAAAGCCTGAAAATTCGGACATAATAATTTTTTCTAGGGTCGAAACTTGGCCAAACTGCCTTCGACTGTAATCTCATGTTTTCTGTTGTCAGTTTAATCACCGCACGACGAGGCGAAACCCGACGAGTGAGCGAGCAGATTGAATAGAAAATGGAAAAACAAAAAAGACAAAGAGCAACATGCGAGTATCTTGGCCGTCTACCCACGCAGTAACCTATATAAAAGGAAACTTTGAAGTGTCTCGTTTCATTTGGTAAAACTTACAACTTGAAATATGCTCATCTCCTCGATAATCCATGTATCGCGGCTAGGAGCTGCGAGGTTTGAGCGTTGACAATACTAGCAAATGGTTGGAGTCAATTTTCCCTTAAGTGTGGGTTTAACATTTGCACACAAGGATTTTACAGGGCCTTCCTTTCCTCCGTACGTCAAGTTAATGTCAGCGAGCTCGACCTTCTGGCATGGAAAACTGCTGCTGCAATTAAGTCGAACAGCTACTGCGGTCGCTGAAGAGCCCCTAATATTCTTGAAGGTGACGTTGGAGATCTTAACTTTTGACGGAAGCTGAAACAAACATCAGAAACGGCAAAGGGTTACAGAAATTTCATGTTGCGGGCAGATTTGTCCACGGACAATGCATTAAGAGACTCTTTCATTTTCATTTCTTTTCGCGTTACCTTTGGATTGCACTGATTCCATGGGCAGTACATTTGATCTATAATGATAGGGTTGCGGACATTTTTCATCATAATATCCTCGAAATGCATATCAGAGGCCATGCCACCATGTAATGCCGGCCATGTCTTAATTCTCACTCCATTGTCGGTGTCATAGAAGGTGCAGTTCCTTACGAAAATTCCGGAGACAAATTCATCAGTGGTCTTCCCTAAACTTCCCACGCTAATGCCATGTCCATGTCCACATCGTACGTTTGTGATCCTTATTTGTTCGCTGGCACCACCAATGGAGATGCAGTCATCGCCGGTGGCAATATTTGAATTAATAATGTTGATCCCGTTTGAATGCCCGATGTGAATTCCATCTGTATTGACGCTATCTCCTGGTGCAGTGATCGTGAAGCGATCGAAAGTAAGGTTTTTGCCACCTAGAAGATTGACATGGAAATTCTTACTATCGAGCGATGTTACGTCCTGAACTACGCTGTTGGTGATGAAGTCAAACCGCAAGCTCTGGCGTGTTTTTAAAGGGACAAGAAGCACATAAAGGAAACGTTATTAATCATCTTACAAAGCAGTATGATACATGCACAATATACGATTCAATTAAACTTACAACTGGAAGTCTCTTGCATTTTGGATTTCGACCGCAGTTATTTTGCTTCCAAGCCACTTGCCCTTGTCCGTCGAAGGTTCCACCACCGGATAATTTGAATTGATCAATGTATGCAAAAGTAATCCAGCTGTCCTTGGCATAACTGCTAGGGTTTATCGGTGCCAATAAGGTTCCTTGGACTTGAAGCTCCATGGCTCCCTTGCATGGACCATTTAAGTCAGTTAAACCTATGGAATATGTTCCTTTGGGTACTACAACTATGTTGGAACCCTTTGCTGAACAAGCCTCTTTCCACGCGCCCAATAATGCCTGAAAAGGAAAAAAAAAAGGGAGATGAAAGTTCAGTTAAAATGAGGTATAAGAAAATCACGGCGAAATTAAAAATTAGGAATCGTCAGCACACCTTGCTAATATCTGACTTGCCATCGGCTTTACCACCATAATTTTTCACATCAAATACGGCAGATTGAACTCTACCAGCAAAAACAAACAATAATAGCAAAGATGTCAGGGAAAAATACGTCTCCAGGGTCGTCATCTTCATGAAGCCTTTTCTTTTCTAAGTTCTTTCGTAAAATGCGCGGCAAATTAGAATGGATTTCTCCTTGTTTGCAAAAGCTTTTATATCTAAGCAATTATCTAAAGTTACCGGATTTTATAACGGAGGGAAGTTATTTACTTGTAACTTTTGTTCTATTATTGGAAATTGTTTTGTCGCTTTTTAATAAAAAGCATAACAGAGAAATACCGACTAACGTCTAACCTATAAGTAGATATTGTCTTGTTTTTCATTCGTTTGCAGCAAAACTTATCTTTACGTCTAAGCCTTTCATACTGATATAGCGATTTCTTACTTGTTCATGACAAGCACCCTCCAACGCCAATAGTAGATTTTCATTTGTCTCGCACCGTGCAATATTCCAAAATATTGCATAAAAAAAATAGAATTCACATAAGTAGAAATCGCATGCACTTTTTATGAGCCGCGTCACGTTTCCTTTTAAAGAAAAGGAAACGGAGCAACGATTAATCGTGACACATACTCACAGTGACTTCCTTTCTTGAAGAGATTTTAAGTGATGATGCTTGAGTAGATCCTAAATCATAGCACGGGTAGATTTATTCGCTTCACAGAATATTCTATTTTCATAAAATTAGTGCCATGTACCTTCTAAATTCATAATCGGTCCTTGAATCTTTTGAAAATTGCCCTTAGCATGCAATGAAAAAAAAAATTTAAAGACGTTAAAAAAACCTAATGAGAAAATGTATTTTTCACCGAAGAGATTTCAACGCCTCAATATGTCGTGCAGTGACACAAAGTGAGCTAAAATGAAAAGCAAAATAGGCGACGCACATATTCACGGGGTTCGACAATATGTCGATGTGATAGAGCTTGTGCATTTTTTATTCCAAAACTTTGAGCTTATTGACCAACGAGCACCCGGGCTAGCTTGGTGATGCAGTCGGAAAATAGAGCTGTGCTGTTATTGGTTAAACCTGCAAGAATGAGAACGTGAGGTGATGGGTGCCCACGGCAGCCACTCCGACGCTCAACTCAATAAGCCTGAAGAGAAAAGCGAGAGAAAGGAATTGCTCATAACTTGAACAGTATAAAAGAACATCGTACCTTTGCCTCTCTGGTCGTTCTCCTTTAATACTGTAAGAAGACAGAGATAAATATAGCATTTTCTGATAATCCAATGATGATGTGATCGTTTGCTTGATCAGGGATATCGCCGGCTAATAGGTCGGTGATCCCGCGACTATAGCCATAATGGGTATACGCGGGACTGTGCCTGATAATGATAACTTTGTGCCGAGACTCATCTTATCCAGGGGAGGGCCAGTTATGCTAATAAACAGGGTGTTGAGGTGTGCGGGCCTTCCTTTCCTAGAGTGGGGCCGCGCTACCCACTCATCAGATCTTGCCACGTGGACCTATTATGTGTTGACAACTCATGCCTTTCTTTGGGCGACCCTTGTGCAGCATCA
Organism: Manihot esculenta; assembly: GCF_001659605.2. Taxonomy (NCBI): domain Eukaryota; kingdom Viridiplantae; phylum Streptophyta; class Magnoliopsida; order Malpighiales; family Euphorbiaceae; genus Manihot; species Manihot esculenta. The sequence continues at coordinate 21,761,402 of NC_035178.2, read as the reverse complement.
CGTGGACCTATTATGTGTTGAAATTCTCACAGCACCTCGACCCATCAAATGAATAAGTTTTTATTAAACGAGTTTCTTAGGTTCCCGATAATAAGTTTTAAATGAGCAGCCCTAATTTCATGAGTCTCTTATTTCGCAAACCTTTCTAAAAAAACCGCATTTTGTTTCCCGCGGCCCAGTTTCTTTTCTCATTTGAGCCGAAAATGTTGCGTTGCATCGCATCCATTACATTGGATTACGCTGAAGGAGTTCATGATATGCTGTAGTGTTAAATTTTCTTTTGTCGATTTCATCACCGCACTGTGCAACGAAACTCAACAAATTCTTTAGGGAGTGGATTGTGTAAATCTAGCATCAAATTGAGTTCAGCACCAAAGAATACGCATATCTTTTCTTCTCATGGACAATGTGTGCCTTTGAGTGGAAATTTTAATACGATTACTCTATCGTGATGAAAATAACGTTCAAAACTGTACGAAAAATCTATAAAAAGCCTGAAAATTCGGACATAATAATTTTTTCTAGGGTCGAAACTTGGCCAAACTGCCTTCGACTGTAATCTCATGTTTTCTGTTGTCAGTTTAATCACCGCACGACGAGGCGAAACTGTAATACCCGGCTAGTTCAGACATCGGAGTTCCTACCGTCCGGTGGAATTTTGAATGTCAGAGTTTCCCTGAAGGGTAGAGTGAAGGTTTTCTAAAATGTTTTGATATGTTTTAAGTTTTTGATTTGAAAAGGAAATGAGTTTTTAAGAGAAAAGGCTAAGGAAGATTTTCCCACTTTCGGCCCCCTAAAGTTAAAGTTCGGCTGCCGAAAGTACCCCACGTTCGGCCCCCTAAACTTAAGGTTCGGCCCCCTAAAGTGGTGAGGTGTTGCATGGAGCTTTGGCCACCCAACGTGAAGCGGTGGTGCACGTTTAAAAGTGCTTTTGGCCGACTAAGGAGGTGCTTAGGCTCTCCTTTGGTTCAGGAACTTGCTCATGCTTTCTCTCAATGATCTTCCATAGTTTTACATCAAATCTTTCAAAGAAAAGTAGGTTTTAAGTGAGTTAAAGGGAGTTTTGAGAAGTTGTGGAGTTTAGGAGCTTGTGAAGCTTGAATCTCCATCTCTTCAAGTTAGGAGTCACGCCAGCCTTTGTTCTTCAATAGGTAAGTGTGAATCCTTGGTTTTAATTATGTTTTAAATGAGTTTGATGAGGGGAAAGGGGAGTTGTGCATGTGTATGCATGAGTTGTGCATATTAGGGTGTATGGATCCTATGCTTTGTTTGTGGTTGTTGTGTGTTATTTGTTGGAGTTTTAATGTGTTTAAGACTCCTATATGCATGATTAAGTGTTTAGAGTATGTTTGGAGAGGTTGGATGCATGTTTGGAGGGTTGAAGTTCGGATGGCAGGCGTTTTTGTGCACGAAACTGAGTTCTGGATGAACCCAGGTTCGGCCCCCGAAAGTCCAAGTTAGGCCGCCGAACATGCCTGACTTTCGTCTCTGGAGGAAACATTCGGCCGCCGAAGGTGCTGCCGAAGGTGCCCTGTCCAGCTTTCCTTTGCTTGTTTTGCATGCATGTTTTGAGGTGTTTTAAGGGGTCTTAAGGGGAGATGTTTAGAGGTATGTTAGAGTATGTTGGTCCCTCACTTGAGTCCATCTGTGTAGGCACAGAACAGAGGAACCAGAGAGAGCAGCAGTGAGTGTTGCTTCAGAGTTTGCAGAGTTAGCCCAGGGTTAGCCAAGCATTGGCTAGAGGTGAGTAGAACTAAACTTAATCTTTTATTAAAGAAACATAATGCTTTAGCATAGTTCATGCATCATGAATGCTATGATATGTATTAGGGTGATTGCATTAGAATCACGAATGTGAAGCATTGCATATTATGTGATCAGAGATTAGGTGGACCCAGGCGACTCCAATAGCCTAAGCTTCGGCTCCTGTCATTGTGTCAGGTCAGTTGGGCAATTACTTGTTGGAATGCCCTGTGTAGCTCCTTTGGGGGGCCAGTGTTGACAGAGGGTATTTTTGGGGTCATGTCTACCTTAGTGGGGATTGGACCAAGGCGACTTCAATAGCCCGTCGAGGGAGTTTTGGGGTCATGTCTAATCCAAGATATATTGAGATGCTTGTGTTGTGATGCATTTTCATATATAGTGCGTATGAATGAACTGTTTTCGATGTTTCTACTCACTGGGCTTTAGAAGCTCATCCCTTTCCCTTAATCCCAGTTTTGCAGGTACAGGGTTAGCTGGGAAGTCAGAAGCATCAGAGTGTTGGCTTCAGTATGTTTGTGTATAGCATAGTGTGGACATGATGTATGTAAAAGGATATATGTAAAGTGATGTAATAGTTAGTCAGTTAAGGTATAAATGTATTAGAATGTGCTTTTGCCTATTGTCTAGTGTATGTTAATCCCTTGTCTATGCATGTATCCTGTTTTCAGTTTAATGATGAGCAATGAGTCAAACCAGGCTTAATAACATGTTATGTTTCGAAAACCCAGTGAATTATAACTGTGAGGGAAGACAGGGTTTAATTCCCTTGACCCAAGACCAGTGCGGAGGAAAGACCAGGTTTGATTCCTGTGATCCATAGAGAGGCCAATAGAGAAGATCAGGTTTGATTCCTGTGACTCTATGGTAGCCAAGTTAACTTATGATATGCTGACCCTTACAGAGTGGGTTCTATGCTGCAGAGCGCATAGGGTATGGAGGTTACTTGGTAAAGCATCACTGGTTTATTACAGATAGCCCTGAGGGCTAGTTCAGATTAGTATGTCTGAGCATTTGGTTCATATGATTGGACCTATAGTACAGTGTTTTAAGGGTTAAGTCTGGTAGTTTTAAAGACAAGTTTTAAAAAGTAATAGTCCTGTCGGATCATGTATGGGATTTTAACAGATACACAGAGTTCATAGCAGGCTTACTACGGGTCCCGGCGGCCTTAAGCCGATCTGGATCCTAGTGCCGAGCAGTTTGGGCCGTTACAAAGAGGGTACCGGTTTCCGGGCTGTTACAGAAACCCGACGAGTGAGCGAGCAGATTGAATAGAAAATGGAAAAACAAAAAAGACAAAGAGCAACATGCGAGTATCTTGGCCGTCTACCCACGCAGTAACCTATATAAAAGGAAACTTTGAAGTGTCTCGTTTCATTTGGTAAAACTTACAACTTGAAATATGCTCATCTCCTCGATAATCCATGTATCGCGGCTAGGAGCTGCGAGGTTTGAGCGTTGACAATACTAGCAAATGGTTGGAGTCAATTTTCCCTTAAGTGTGGGTTTAACATTTGCACACAAGGATTTTACAGGGCCTTCCTTTCCTCCGTACGTCAAGTTAATGTCAGCGAGCTCGACCTTCTGGCATGGAAAACTGCTGCTGCAATTAAGTCGAACAGCTACTGCGGTCGCTGAAGAGCCCCTAATATTCTTGAAGGTGACGTTGGAGATCTTAACTTTTGACGGAAGCTGAAACAAACATCAGAAACGGCAAAGGGTTACAGAAATTTCATGTTGCGGGCAGATTTGTCCACGGACAATGCATTAAGAGACTCTTTCATTTTCATTTCTTTTCGCGTTACCTTTGGATTGCACTGATTCCATGGGCAGTACATTTGATCTATAATGATAGGGTTGCGGACATTTTTCATCATAATATCCTCGAAATGCATATCAGAGGCCATGCCACCATGTAATGCCGGCCATGTCTTAATTCTCACTCCATTGTCGGTGTCATAGAAGGTGCAGTTCCTTACGAAAATTCCGGAGACAAATTCATCAGTGGTCTTCCCTAAACTTCCCACGCTAATGCCATGTCCATGTCCACATCGTACGTTTGTGATCCTTATTTGTTCGCTGGCACCACCAATGGAGATGCAGTCATCGCCGGTGGCAATATTTGAATTAATAATGTTGATCCCGTTTGAATGCCCGATGTGAATTCCATCTGTATTGACGCTATCTCCTGGTGCAGTGATCGTGAAGCGATCGAAAGTAAGGTTTTTGCCACCTAGAAGATTGACATGGAAATTCTTACTATCGAGCGATGTTACGTCCTGAACTACGCTGTTGGTGATGAAGTCAAACCGCAAGCTCTGGCGTGTTTTTAAAGGGACAAGAAGCACATAAAGGAAACGTTATTAATCATCTTACAAAGCAGTATGATACATGCACAATATACGATTCAATTAAACTTACAACTGGAAGTCTCTTGCATTTTGGATTTCGACCGCAGTTATTTTGCTTCCAAGCCACTTGCCCTTGTCCGTCGAAGGTTCCACCACCGGATAATTTGAATTGATCAATGTATGCAAAAGTAATCCAGCTGTCCTTGGCATAACTGCTAGGGTTTATCGGTGCCAATAAGGTTCCTTGGACTTGAAGCTCCATGGCTCCCTTGCATGGACCATTTAAGTCAGTTAAACCTATGGAATATGTTCCTTTGGGTACTACAACTATGTTGGAACCCTTTGCTGAACAAGCCTCTTTCCACGCGCCCAATAATGCCTGAAAAGGAAAAAAAAAAGGGAGATGAAAGTTCAGTTAAAATGAGGTATAAGAAAATCACGGCGAAATTAAAAATTAGGAATCGTCAGCACACCTTGCTAATATCTGACTTGCCATCGGCTTTACCACCATAATTTTTCACATCAAATACGGCAGATTGAACTCTACCAGCAAAAACAAACAATAATAGCAAAGATGTCAGGGAAAAATACGTCTCCAGGGTCGTCATCTTCATGAAGCCTTTTCTTTTCTAAGTTCTTTCGTAAAATGCGCGGCAAATTAGAATGGATTTCTCCTTGTTTGCAAAAGCTTTTATATCTAAGCAATTATCTAAAGTTACCGGATTTTATAACGGAGGGAAGTTATTTACTTGTAACTTTTGTTCTATTATTGGAAATTGTTTTGTCGCTTTTTAATAAAAAGCATAACAGAGAAATACCGACTAACGTCTAACCTATAAGTAGATATTGTCTTGTTTTTCATTCGTTTGCAGCAAAACTTATCTTTACGTCTAAGCCTTTCATACTGATATAGCGATTTCTTACTTGTTCATGACAAGCACCCTCCAACGCCAATAGTAGATTTTCATTTGTCTCGCACCGTGCAATATTCCAAAATATTGCATAAAAAAAATAGAATTCACATAAGTAGAAATCGCATGCACTTTTTATGAGCCGCGTCACGTTTCCTTTTAAAGAAAAGGAAACGGAGCAACGATTAATCGTGACACATACTCACAGTGACTTCCTTTCTTGAAGAGATTTTAAGTGATGATGCTTGAGTAGATCCTAAATCATAGCACGGGTAGATTTATTCGCTTCACAGAATATTCTATTTTCATAAAATTAGTGCCATGTACCTTCTAAATTCATAATCGGTCCTTGAATCTTTTGAAAATTGCCCTTAGCATGCAATAAAAAAAAAATTTAAAGACGTTAAAAAAACCTAATGAGAAAATGTATTTTTCACCGAAGAGATTTCAACGCCTCAATATGTCGTGCAGTGACACAAAGTGAGCTAAAATGAAAAGCAAAATAGGCGACGCACATATTCACGGGGTTCGACAATATGTCGATGTGATAGAGCTTGTGCATTTTTTATTCCAAAACTTTGAGCTTATTGACCAACGAGCACCCGGGCTAGCTTGGTGATGCAGTCGGAAAATAGAGCTGTGCTGTTATTGGTTAAACCTGCAAGAATGAGAACGTGAGGTGATGGGTGCCCACGGCAGCCACTCCGACGCTCAACTCAATAAGCCTGAAGAGAAAAGCGAGAGAAAGGAATTGCTCATAACTTGAACAGTATAAAAGAACATCGTACCTTTGCCTCTCTGGTCGTTCTCCTTTAATACTGTAAGAAGACAGAGATAAATATAGCATTTTCTGATAATCCAATGATGATGTGATCGTTTGCTTGATCAGGGATATCGCCGGCTAATAGGTCGGTGATCCCGCGACTATAGCCATAATGGGTATACGCGGGACTGTGCCTGATAATGATAACTTTGTGCCGAGACTCATCTTATCCAGGGGAGGGCCAGTTATGCTAATAAACAGGGTGTTGAGGTGTGCGGGCCTTCCTTTCCTAGAGTGGGGCCGCGCTACCCACTCATCAGATCTTGCCACGTGGACCTATTATGTGTTGACAACTCATGCCTTTCTTTGGGCGACCCTTGTGCAGCATCACGTGGACCTATTATGTGTTGAAATTCTCACAGCACCTCGACCCATCAAATGAATAAGTTTTTATTAAACGAGTTTCTTAGGTTCCCGATAATAAGTTTTAAATGAGCAGCCCTAATTTCATGAGTCTCTTATTTCGCAAACCTTTCTAAAAAAAACCGCATTTTGTTTCCCGCGGCCCAGTTTCTTTTCTCATTTGAGCCGAAAATGTTGCGTTGCATCGCATCCATTACATTGGATTACGCTGAAGGAGTTCATGATATGCTGTAGTGTTAAATTTTCTTTTGTCGATTTCATCACCGCACTGTGCAACGAAACTCAACAAATTCTTTAGGGAGTGGATTGTGTAAATCTAGCATCAAATTGAGTTCAGCACCAAAGAATACGCATATCTTTTCTTCTCATGGACAATGTGTGCCTTTGAGTGGAAATTTTAATACGATTACTCTATCGTGATGAAAATAACGTTCAAAACTGTACGAAAAATCTATAAAAAGCCTGAAAATTCGGACAGAATAATTTTTTCTAGGGTCGAAACTTGGCCAAACTGCCTTCGACTGTAATCTCATGTTTTCTGTTGTCAGTTTAATCACCGCACGACGAGGCGAAACCCGACGAGTGAGCGAGCAGATTGAATAGAAAATGGAAAAACAAAAAAGACAAAGAGCAACATGCGAGTATCTTGGCCGTCTACCCACGCAGTAACCTATATAAAAGGAAACTTTGAAGTGTCTCGTTTTATTTGGTAAAACTTACAACTTGAAATATGCTCATCTCCTCGATAATCCATGTATCGCGGCTAGGAGCTGCGAGGTTTGAGCGTTGACAATACTAGCAAATGGTTGGAGTCAATTTTCCCTTAAGTGTGGGTTTAACATTTGCACACAAGGATTTTACAGGGCCTTCCTTTCCTCCGTACGTCAAGTTAATGTCAGCGAGCTCGACCTTCTGGCATGGAAAACTGCTGCTGCAATTAAGTCGAACAGCTACTGCGGTCGCTGAAGAGCCCCTAATATTCTTGAAGGTGACGTTGGAGATCTTAACTTTTGACGGAAGCTGAAACAAACATCAGAAACGGCAAAGGGTTACAGAAATTTCATGTTGCGGGCAGATTTGTCCACGGACAATGCATTAAGAGACTCTTTCATTTTCATTTCTTTTCGCGTTACCTTTGGATTGCACTGATTCCATGGGCAGTACATTTGATCTATAATGATAGGGTTGCGGACATTTTTCATCATAATATCCTCGAAATGCATATCAGAGGCCATGCCACCATGTAATGCCGGCCATGTCTTAATTCTCACTCCATTGTCGGTGTCATAGAAGGTGCAGTTCCTTACGAAAATTCCGGAGACAAATTCATCAGTGGTCTTCCCTAAACTTCCCACGCTAATGCCATGTCCATGTCCACATCGTACGTTTGTGATCCTTATTTGTTCGCTGGCACCACCAATGGAGATGCAGTCATCGCCGGTGGCAATATTTGAATTAATAATGTTGATCCCGTTTGAATGCCCGATGTGAATTCCATCTGTATTGACGCTATCTCCTGGTGCAGTGATCGTGAAGCGATCGAAAGTAAGGTTTTTGCCACCTAGAAGATTGACATGGAAATTCTTACTATCGAGCGATGTTACGTCCTGAACTACGCTGTTGGTGATGAAGTCAAACCGCAAGCTCTGGCGTGTTTTTAAAGGGACAAGAAGCACATAAAGGAAACGTTATTAATCATCTTACAAAGCAGTATGATACATGCACAATATACGATTCAATTAAACTTACAACTGGAAGTCTCTTGCATTTTGGATTTCGACCGCAGTTATTTTGCTTCCAAGCCACTTGCCCTTGTCCGTCGAAGGTTCCACCACCGGATAATTTGAATTGATCAATGTATGCAAAAGTAATCCAGCTGTCCTTGGCATAACTGCTAGGGTTTATCGGTGCCAATAAGGTTCCTTGGACTTGAAGCTCCATGGCTCCCTTGCATGGACCATTTAAGTCAGTTAAACCTATGGAATATGTTCCTTTGGGTACTACAACTATGTTGGAACCCTTTGCTGAACAAGCCTCTTTCCACGCGCCCAATAATGCCTGAAAAGGAAAAAAAAAAGGGAGATGAAAGTTCAGTTAAAATGAGGTATAAGAAAATCACGGCGAAATTAAAAATTAGGAATCGTCAGCACACCTTGCTAATATCTGACTTGCCATCGGCTTTACCACCATAATTTTTCACATCAAATACGGCAGATTGAACTCTACCAGCAAAAACAAACAATAATAGCAAAGATGTCAGGGAAAAATACGTCTCCAGGGTCGTCATCTTCATGAAGCCTTTTCTTTTCTAAGTTCTTTCGTAAAATGCGCGGCAAATTAGAATGGATTTCTCCTTGTTTGCAAAAGCTTTTATATCTAAGCAATTATCTAAAGTTACCGGATTTTATAACGGAGGGAAGTTATTTACTTGTAACTTTTGTTCTATTATTGGAAATTGTTTTGTCGCTTTTTAATAAAAAGCATAACAGAGAAATACCGACTAACGTCTAACCTATAAGTAGATATTGTCTTGTTTTTCATTCGTTTGCAGCAAAACTTATCTTTACGTCTAAGCCTTTCATACTGATATAGCGATTTCTTACTTGTTCATGACAAGCACCCTCCAACGCCAATAGTAGATTTTCATTTGTCTCGCACCGTGCAATATTCCAAAATATTGCATAAAAAAAATAGAATTCACATAAGTAGAAATCGCATGCACTTTTTATGAGCCGCGTCACGTTTCCTTTTAAAGAAAAGGAAACGGAGCAACGATTAATCGTGACACATACTCACAGTGACTTCCTTTCTTGAAGAGATTTTAAGTGATGATGCTTGAGTAGATCCTAAATCATAGCACGGGTAGATTTATTCGCTTCACAGAATATTCTATTTTCATAAAATTAGTGCCATGTACCTTCTAAATTCATAATCGGTCCTTGAATCTTTTGAAAATTGCCCTTAGCATGCAATAAAAAAAAATTTAAAGACGTTAAAAAAACCTAATGAGAAAATGTATTTTTCACCGAAGAGATTTCAACGCCTCAATATGTCGTGCAGTGACACAAAGTGAGCTAAAATGAAAAGCAAAATAGGCGACGCACATATTCACGGGGTTCGACAATATGTCGATGTGATAGAGCTTGTGCATTTTTTATTCCAAAACTTTGAGCTTATTGACCAACGAGCACCCGGGCTAGCTTGGTGATGCAGTCGGAAAATAGAGCTGTGCTGTTATTGGTTAAACCTGCAAGAATGAGAACGTGAGGTGATGGGTGCCCACGGCAGCCACTCCGACGCTCAACTCAATAAGCCTGAAGAGAAAAGCGAGAGAAAGGAATTGCTCATAACTTGAACAGTATAAAAGAACATCGTACCTTTGCCTCTCTGGTCGTTCTCCTTTAATACTGTAAGAAGACAGAGATAAATATAGCATTTTCTGATAATCCAATGATGATGTGATCGTTTGCTTGATCAGGGATATCGCCGGCTAATAGGTCGGTGATCCCGCGACTATAGCCATAATGGGTATACGCGGGACTGTGCCTGATAATGATAACTTTGTGCCGAGACTCATCTTATCCAGGGGAGGGCCAGTTATGCTAATAAACAGGGTGTTGAGGTGTGCGGGCCTTCCTTTCCTAGAGTGGGGCCGCGCTACCCACTCATCAGATCTTGCCACGTGGACCTATTATGTGTTGACAACTCATGCCTTTCTTTGGGCGACCCTTGTGCAGCATCACGTGGACCTATTATGTGTTGAAATTCTCACAGCACCTCGACCCATCAAATGAATAAGTTTTTATTAAACGAGTTTCTTAGGTTCCCGATAATAAGTTTTAAATGAGCAGCCCTAATTTCATGAGTCTCTTATTTCGCAAACCTTTCTAAAAAAACCGCATTTTGTTTCCCGCGGCCCAGTTTCTTTTCTCATTTGAGCCGAAAATGTTGCGTTGCATCGCATCCATTACATTGGATTACGCTGAAGGAGTTCATGATATGCTGTAGTGTTAAATTTTCTTTTGTCGATTTCATCACCGCACTGTGCAACGAAACTCAACAAATTCTTTAGGGAGTGGATTGTGTAAATCTAGCATCAAATTGAGTTCAGCACCAAAGAATACGCATATCTTTTCTTCTCATGGACAATGTGTGCCTTTGAGTGGAAATTTTAATACGATTACTCTATCGTGATGAAAATAACGTTCAAAACTGTACGAAAAATCTATAAAAAGCCTGAAAATTCGGACAGAATAATTTTTTCTAGGGTCGAAACTTGGCCAAACTGCCTTCGACTGTAATCTCATGTTTTCTGTTGTCAGTTTAATCACCGCACGACGAGGCGAAACCCGACGAGTGAGCGAGCAGATTGAATAGAAAATGGAAAAACAAAAAAGACAAAGAGCAACATGCGAGTATCTTGGCCGTCTACCCACGCAGTAACCTATATAAAAGGAAACTTTGAAGTGTCTCGTTTTATTTGGTAAAACTTACAACTTGAAATATGCTCATCTCCTCGATAATCCATGTATCGCGGCTAGGAGCTGCGAGGTTTGAGCGTTGACAATACTAGCAAATGGTTGGAGTCAATTTTCCCTTAAGTGTGGGTTTAACATTTGCACACAAGGATTTTACAGGGCCTTCCTTTCCTCCGTACGTCAAGTTAATGTCAGCGAGCTCGACCTTCTGGCATGGAAAACTGCTGCTGCAATTAAGTCGAACAGCTACTGCGGTCGCTGAAGAGCCCCTAATATTCTTGAAGGTGACGTTGGAGATCTTAACTTTTGACGGAAGCTGAAACAAACATCAGAAACGGCAAAGGGTTACAGAAATTTCATGTTGCGGGCAGATTTGTCCACGGACAATGCATTAAGAGACTCTTTCATTTTCATTTCTTTTCGCGTTACCTTTGGATTGCACTGATTCCATGGGCAGTACATTTGATCTATAATGATAGGGTTGCGGACATTTTTCATCATAATATCCTCGAAATGCATATCAGAGGCCATGCCACCATGTAATGCCGGCCATGTCTTAATTCTCACTCCATTGTCGGTGTCATAGAAGGTGCAGTTCCTTACGAAAATTCCGGAGACAAATTCATCAGTGGTCTTCCCTAAACTTCCCACGCTAATGCCATGTCCATGTCCACATCGTACGTTTGTGATCCTTATTTGTTCGCTGGCACCACCAATGGAGATGCAGTCATCGCCGGTGGCAATATTTGAATTAATAATGTTGATCCCGTTTGAATGCCCGATGTGAATTCCATCTGTATTGACGCTATCTCCTGGTGCAGTGATCGTGAAGCGATCGAAAGTAAGGTTTTTGCCACCTAGAAGATTGACATGGAAATTCTTACTATCGAGCGATGTTACGTCCTGAACTACGCTGTTGGTGATGAAGTCAAACCGCAAGCTCTGGCGTGTTTTTAAAGGGACAAGAAGCACATAAAGGAAACGTTATTAATCATCTTACAAAGCAGTATGATACATGCACAATATACGATTCAATTAAACTTACAACTGGAAGTCTCTTGCATTTTGGATTTCGACCGCAGTTATTTTGCTTCCAAGCCACTTGCCCTTGTCCGTCGAAGGTTCCACCACCGGATAATTTGAATTGATCAATGTATGCAAAAGTAATCCAGCTGTCCTTGGCATAACTGCTAGGGTTTATCGGTGCCAATAAGGTTCCTTGGACTTGAAGCTCCATGGCTCCCTTGCATGGACCATTTAAGTCAGTTAAACCTATGGAATATGTTCCTTTGGGTACTACAACTATGTTGGAACCCTTTGCTGAACAAGCCTCTTTCCACGCGCCCAATAATGCCTGAAAAGGAAAAAAAAAAGGGAGATGAAAGTTCAGTTAAAATGAGGTATAAGAAAATCACGGCGAAATTAAAAATTAGGAATCGTCAGCACACCTTGCTAATATCTGACTTGCCATCGGCTTTACCACCATAATTTTTCACATCAAATACGGCAGATTGAACTCTACCAGCAAAAACAAACAATAATAGCAAAGATGTCAGGGAAAAATACGTCTCCAGGGTCGTCATCTTCATGAAGCCTTTTCTTTTCTAAGTTCTTTCGTAAAATGCGCGGCAAATTAGAATGGATTTCTCCTTGTTTGCAAAAGCTTTTATATCTAAGCAATTATCTAAAGTTACCGGATTTTATAACGGAGGGAAGTTATTTACTTGTAACTTTTGTTCTATTATTGGAAATTGTTTTGTCGCTTTTTAATAAAAAGCATAACAGAGAAATACCGACTAACGTCTAACCTATAAGTAGATATTGTCTTGTTTTTCATTCGTTTGCAGCAAAACTTATCTTTACGTCTAAGCCTTTCATACTGATATAGCGATTTCTTACTTGTTCATGACAAGCACCCTCCAACGCCAATAGTAGATTTTCATTTGTCTCGCACCGTGCAATATTCCAAAATATTGCATAAAAAAAATAGAATTCACATAAGTAGAAATCGCATGCACTTTTTATGAGCCGCGTCACGTTTCCTTTTAAAGAAAAGGAAACGGAGCAACGATTAATCGTGACACATACTCACAGTGACTTCCTTTCTTGAAGAGATTTTAAGTGATGATGCTTGAGTAGATCCTAAATCATAGCACGGGTAGATTTATTCGCTTCACAGAATATTCTATTTTCATAAAATTAGTGCCATGTACCTTCTAAATTCATAATCGGTCCTTGAATCTTTTGAAAATTGCCCTTAGCATGCAATAAAAAAAAAATTTAAAGACGTTAAAAAAACCTAATGAGAAAATGTATTTTTCACCGAAGAGATTTCAACGCCTCAATATGTCGTGCAGTGACACAAAGTGAGCTAAAATGAAAAGCAAAATAGGCGACGCACATATTCACGGGGTTCGACAATATGTCGATGTGATAGAGCTTGTGCATTTTTTATTCCAAAACTTTGAGCTTATTGACCAACGAGCACCCGGGCTAGCTTGGTGATGCAGTCGGAAAATAGAGCTGTGCTGTTATTGGTTAAACCTGCAAGAATGAGAACGTGAGGTGATGGGTGCCCACGGCAGCCACTCCGACGCTCAACTCAATAAGCCTGAAGAGAAAAGCGAGAGAAAGGAATTGCTCATAACTTGAACAGTATAAAAGAACATCGTACCTTTGCCTCTCTGGTCGTTCTCCTTTAATACTGTAAGAAGACAGAGATAAATATAGCATTTTCTGATAATCCAATGATGATGTGATCGTTTGCTTGATCAGGGATATCGCCGGCTAATAGGTCGGTGATCCCGCGACTATAGCCATAATGGGTATACGCGGGACTGTGCCTGATAATGATAACTTTGTGCCGAGACTCATCTTATCCAGGGGAGGGCCAGTTATGCTAATAAACAGGGTGTTGAGGTGTGCGGGCCTTCCTTTCCTAGAGTGGGGCCGCGCTACCCACTCATCAGATCTTGCCACGTGGACCTATTATGTGTTGACAACTCATGCCTTTCTTTGGGCGACCCTTGTGCAGCATCACGTGGACCTATTATGTGTTGAAATTCTCACAGCACCTCGACCCATCAAATGAATAAGTTTTTATTAAACGAGTTTCTTAGGTTCCCGATAATAAGTTTTAAATGAGCAGCCCTAATTTCATGAGTCTCTTATTTCGCAAACCTTTCTAAAAAAACCGCATTTTGTTTCCCGCGGCCCAGTTTCTTTTCTCATTTGAGCCGAAAATGTTGCGTTGCATCGCATCCATTACATTGGATTACGCTGAAGGAGTTCATGATATGCTGTAGTGTTAAATTTTCTTTTGTCGATTTCATCACCGCACTGTGCAACGAAACTCAACAAATTCTTTAGGGAGTGGATTGTGTAAATCTAGCATCAAATTGAGTTCAGCACCAAAGAATACGCATATCTTTTCTTCTCATGGACAATGTGTGCCTTTGAGTGGAAATTTTAATACGATTACTCTATCGTGATGAAAATAACGTTCAAAACTGTACGAAAAATCTATAAAAAGCCTGAAAATTCGGACAGAATAATTTTTTCTAGGGTCGAAACTTGGCCAAACTGCCTTCGACTGTAATCTCATGTTTTCTGTTGTCAGTTTAATCACCGCACGACGAGGCGAAACCCGACGAGTGAGCGAGCAGATTGAATAGAAAATGGAAAAACAAAAAAGACAAAGAGCAACATGCGAGTATCTTGGCCGTCTACCCACGCAGTAACCTATATAAAAGGAAACTTTGAAGTGTCTCGTTTTATTTGGTAAAACTTACAACTTGAAATATGCTCATCTCCTCGATAATCCATGTATCGCGGCTAGGAGCTGCGAGGTTTGAGCGTTGACAATACTAGCAAATGGTTGGAGTCAATTTTCCCTTAAGTGTGGGTTTAACATTTGCACACAAGGATTTTACAGGGCCTTCCTTTCCTCCGTACGTCAAGTTAATGTCAGCGAGCTCGACCTTCTGGCATGGAAAACTGCTGCTGCAATTAAGTCGAACAGCTACTGCGGTCGCTGAAGAGCCCCTAATATTCTTGAAGGTGACGTTGGAGATCTTAACTTTTGACGGAAGCTGAAACAAACATCAGAAACGGCAAAGGGTTACAGAAATTTCATGTTGCGGGCAGATTTGTCCACGGACAATGCATTAAGAGACTCTTTCATTTTCATTTCTTTTCGCGTTACCTTTGGATTGCACTGATTCCATGGGCAGTACATTTGATCTATAATGATAGGGTTGCGGACATTTTTCATCATAATATCCTCGAAATGCATATCAGAGGCCATGCCACCATGTAATGCCGGCCATGTCTTAATTCTCACTCCATTGTCGGTGTCATAGAAGGTGCAGTTCCTTACGAAAATTCCGGAGACAAATTCATCAGTGGTCTTCCCTAAACTTCCCACGCTAATGCCATGTCCATGTCCACATCGTACGTTTGTGATCCTTATTTGTTCGCTGGCACCACCAATGGAGATGCAGTCATCGCCGGTGGCAATATTTGAATTAATAATGTTGATCCCGTTTGAATGCCCGATGTGAATTCCATCTGTATTGACGCTATCTCCTGGTGCAGTGATCGTGAAGCGATCGAAAGTAAGGTTTTTGCCACCTAGAAGATTGACATGGAAATTCTTACTATCGAGCGATGTTACGTCCTGAACTACGCTGTTGGTGATGAAGTCAAACCGCAAGCTCTGGCGTGTTTTTAAAGGGACAAGAAGCACATAAAGGAAACGTTATTAATCATCTTACAAAGCAGTATGATACATGCACAATATACGATTCAATTAAACTTACAACTGGAAGTCTCTTGCATTTTGGATTTCGACCGCAGTTATTTTGCTTCCAAGCCACTTGCCCTTGTCCGTCGAAGGTTCCACCACCGGATAATTTGAATTGATCAATGTATGCAAAAGTAATCCAGCTGTCCTTGGCATAACTGCTAGGGTTTATCGGTGCCAATAAGGTTCCTTGGACTTGAAGCTCCATGGCTCCCTTGCATGGACCATTTAAGTCAGTTAAACCTATGGAATATGTTCCTTTGGGTACTACAACTATGTTGGAACCCTTTGCTGAACAAGCCTCTTTCCACGCGCCCAATAATGCCTGAAAAGGAAAAAAAAAGGGAGATGAAAGTTCAGTTAAAATGAGGTATAAGAAAATCACGGCGAAATTAAAAATTAGGAATCGTCAGCACACCTTGCTAATATCTGACTTGCCATCGGCTTTACCACCATAATTTTTCACATCAAATACGGCAGATTGAACTCTACCAGCAAAAACAAACAATAATAGCAAAGATGTCAGGGAAAAATACGTCTCCAGGGTCGTCATCTTCATGAAGCCTTTTCTTTTCTAAGTTCTTTCGTAAAATGCGCGGCAAATTAGAATGGATTTCTCCTTGTTTGCAAAAGCTTTTATATCTAAGCAATTATCTAAAGTTACCGGATTTATAACGGAGGGAAGTTATTTACTTGTAACTTTTGTTCTATTATTGGAAATTGTTTTGTCGCTTTTTAATAAAAAGCATAACAGAGAAATACCGACTAACGTCTAACCTATAAGTAGATATTGTCTTGTTTTTCATTCGTTTGCAGCAAAACTTATCTTTACGTCTAAGCCTTTCATACTGATATAGCGATTTCTTACTTGTTCATGACAAGCACCCTCCAACGCCAATAGTAGATTTTCATTTGTCTCGCACCGTGCAATATTCCAAAATATTGCATAAAAAAAATAGAATTCACATAAGTAGAAATCGCATGCACTTTTTATGAGCCGCGTCACGTTTCCTTTTAAAGAAAAGGAAACGGAGCAACGATTAATCGTGACACATACTCACAGTGACTTCCTTTCTTGAAGAGATTTTAAGTGATGATGCTTGAGTAGATCCTAAATCATAGCACGGGTAGATTTATTCGCTTCACAGAATATTCTATTTTCATAAAATTAGTGCCATGTACCTTCTAAATTCATAATCGGTCCTTGAATCTTTTGAAAATTGCCCTTAGCATGCAATAAAAAAAAAATTTAAAGACGTTAAAAAAACCTAATGAGAAAATGTATTTTTCACCGAAGAGATTTCAACGCCTCAATATGTCGTGCAGTGACACAAAGTGAGCTAAAATGAAAAGCAAAATAGGCGACGCACATATTCACGGGGTTCGACAATATGTCGATGTGATAGAGCTTGTGCATTTTTTATTCCAAAACTTTGAGCTTATTGACCAACGAGCACCCGGGCTAGCTTGGTGATGCAGTCGGAAAATAGAGCTGTGCTGTTATTGGTTAAACCTGCAAGAATGAGAACGTGAGGTGATGGGTGCCCACGGCAGCCACTCCGACGCTCAACTCAATAAGCCTGAAGAGAAAAGCGAGAGAAAGGAATTGCTCATAACTTGAACAGTATAAAAGAACATCGTACCTTTGCCTCTCTGGTCGTTCTCCTTTAATACTGTAAGAAGACAGAGATAAATATAGCATTTTCTGATAATCCAATGATGATGTGATCGTTTGCTTGATCAGGGATATCGCCGGCTAATAGGTCGGTGATCCCGCGACTATAGCCATAATGGGTATACGCGGGACTGTGCCTGATAATGATAACTTTGTGCCGAGACTCATCTTATCCAGGGGAGGGCCAGTTATGCTAATAAACAGGGTGTTGAGGTGTGCGGGCCTTCCTTTCCTAGAGTGGGGCCGCGCTACCCACTCATCAGATCTTGCCACGTGGACCTATTATGTGTTGACAACTCATGCCTTTCTTTGGGCGACCCTTGTGCAGCATCACGTGGACCTATTATGTGTTGAAATTCTCACAGCACCTCGACCCATCAAATGAATAAGTTTTTATTAAACGAGTTTCTTAGGTTCCCGATAATAAGTTTTAAATGAGCAGCCCTAATTTCATGAGTCTCTTATTTCGCAAACCTTTCTAAAAAAACCGCATTTTGTTTCCCGCGGCCCAGTTTCTTTTCTCATTTGAGCCGAAAATGTTGCGTTGCATCGCATCCATTACATTGGATTACGCTGAAGGAGTTCATGATATGCTGTAGTGTTAAATTTTCTTTTGTCGATTTCATCACCGCACTGTGCAACGAAACTCAACAAATTCTTTAGGGAGTGGATTGTGTAAATCTAGCATCAAATTGAGTTCAGCACCAAAGAATACGCATATCTTTTCTTCTCATGGACAATGTGTGCCTTTGAGTGGAAATTTTAATACGATTACTCTATCGTGATGAAAATAACGTTCAAAACTGTACGAAAAATCTATAAAAAGCCTGAAAATTCGGACAGAATAATTTTTTCTAGGGTCGAAACTTGGCCAAACTGCCTTCGACTGTAATCTCATGTTTTCTGTTGTCAGTTTAATCACCGCACGACGAGGCGAAACCCGACGAGTGAGCGAGCAGATTGAATAGAAAATGGAAAAAACAAAAAAGACAAAGAGCAACATGCGAGTATCTTGGCCGTCTACCCACGCAGTAACCTATATAAAAGGAAACTTTGAAGTGTCTCGTTTTATTTGGTAAAACTTACAACTTGAAATATGCTCATCTCCTCGATAATCCATGTATCGCGGCTAGGAGCTGCGAGGTTTGAGCGTTGACAATACTAGCAAATGGTTGGAGTCAATTTTCCCTTAAGTGTGGGTTTAACATTTGCACACAAGGATTTTACAGGGCCTTCCTTTCCTCCGTACGTCAAGTTAATGTCAGCGAGCTCGACCTTCTGGCATGGAAAACTGCTGCTGCAATTAAGTCGAACAGCTACTGCGGTCGCTGAAGAGCCCCTAATATTCTTGAAGGTGACGTTGGAGATCTTAACTTTTGACGGAAGCTGAAACAAACATCAGAAACGGCAAAGGGTTACAGAAATTTCATGTTGCGGGCAGATTTGTCCACGGACAATGCATTAAGAGACTCTTTCATTTTCATTTCTTTTCGCGTTACCTTTGGATTGCACTGATTCCATGGGCAGTACATTTGATCTATAATGATAGGGTTGCGGACATTTTTCATCATAATATCCTCGAAATGCATATCAGAGGCCATGCCACCATGTAATGCCGGCCATGTCTTAATTCTCACTCCATTGTCGGTGTCATAGAAGGTGCAGTTCCTTACGAAAATTCCGGAGACAAATTCATCAGTGGTCTTCCCTAAACTTCCCACGCTAATGCCATGTCCATGTCCACATCGTACGTTTGTGATCCTTATTTGTTCGCTGGCACCACCAATGGAGATGCAGTCATCGCCGGTGGCAATATTTGAATTAATAATGTTGATCCCGTTTGAATGCCCGATGTGAATTCCATCTGTATTGACGCTATCTCCTGGTGCAGTGATCGTGAAGCGATCGAAAGTAAGGTTTTTGCCACCTAGAAGATTGACATGGAAATTCTTACTATCGAGCGATGTTACGTCCTGAACTACGCTGTTGGTGATGAAGTCAAACCGCAAGCTCTGGCGTGTTTTTAAAGGGACAAGAAGCACATAAAGGAAACGTTATTAATCATCTTACAAAGCAGTATGATACATGCACAATATACGATTCAATTAAACTTACAACTGGAAGTCTCTTGCATTTTGGATTTCGACCGCAGTTATTTTGCTTCCAAGCCACTTGCCCTTGTCCGTCGAAGGTTCCACCACCGGATAATTTGAATTGATCAATGTATGCAAAAGTAATCCAGCTGTCCTTGGCATAACTGCTAGGGTTTATCGGTGCCAATAAGGTTCCTTGGACTTGAAGCTCCATGGCTCCCTTGCATGGACCATTTAAGTCAGTTAAACCTATGGAATATGTTCCTTTGGGTACTACAACTATGTTGGAACCCTTTGCTGAACAAGCCTCTTTCCACGCGCCCAATAATGCCTGAAAAGGAAAAAAAAAAGGGAGATGAAAGTTCAGTTAAAATGAGGTATAAGAAAATCACGGCGAAATTAAAAATTAGGAATCGTCAGCACACCTTGCTAATATCTGACTTGCCATCGGCTTTACCACCATAATTTTTCACATCAAATACGGCAGATTGAACTCTACCAGCAAAAACAAACAATAATAGCAAAGATGTCAGGGAAAAATACGTCTCCAGGGTCGTCATCTTCATGAAGCCTTTTCTTTTCTAAGTTCTTTCGTAAAATGCGCGGCAAATTAGAATGGATTTCTCCTTGTTTGCAAAAGCTTTTATATCTAAGCAATTATCTAAAGTTACCGGATTTTATAACGGAGGGAAGTTATTTACTTGTAACTTTTGTTCTATTATTGGAAATTGTTTTGTCGCTTTTTAATAAAAAGCATAACAGAGAAATACCGACTAACGTCTAACCTATAAGTAGATATTGTCTTGTTTTTCATTCGTTTGCAGCAAAACTTATCTTTACGTCTAAGCCTTTCATACTGATATAGCGATTTCTTACTTGTTCATGACAAGCACCCTCCAACGCCAATAGTAGATTTTCATTTGTCTCGCACCGTGCAATATTCCAAAATATTGCATAAAAAAAATAGAATTCACATAAGTAGAAATCGCATGCACTTTTTATGAGCCGCGTCACGTTTCCTTTTAAAGAAAAGGAAACGGAGCAACGATTAATCGTGACACATACTCACAGTGACTTCCTTTCTTGAAGAGATTTTAAGTGATGATGCTTGAGTAGATCCTAAATCATAGCACGGGTAGATTTATTCGCTTCACAGAATATTCTATTTTCATAAAATTAGTGCCATGTACCTTCTAAATTCATAATCGGTCCTTGAATCTTTTGAAAATTGCCCTTAGCATGCAATAAAAAAAAAATTTAAAGACGTTAAAAAAACCTAATGAGAAAATGTATTTTTCACCGAAGAGATTTCAACGCCTCAATATGTCGTGCAGTGACACAAAGTGAGCTAAAATGAAAAGCAAAATAGGCGACGCACATATTCACGGGGTTCGACAATATGTCGATGTGATAGAGCTTGTGCATTTTTTATTCCAAAACTTTGAGCTTATTGACCAACGAGCACCCGGGCTAGCTTGGTGATGCAGTCGGAAAATAGAGCTGTGCTGTTATTGGTTAAACCTGCAAGAATGAGAACGTGAGGTGATGGGTGCCCACGGCAGCCACTCCGACGCTCAACTCAATAAGCCTGAAGAGAAAAGCGAGAGAAAGGAATTGCTCATAACTTGAACAGTATAAAAGAACATCGTACCTTTGCCTCTCTGGTCGTTCTCCTTTAATACTGTAAGAAGACAGAGATAAATATAGCATTTTCTGATAATCCAATGATGATGTGATCGTTTGCTTGATCAGGGATATCGCCGGCTAATAGGTCGGTGATCCCGCGACTATAGCCATAATGGGTATACGCGGGACTGTGCCTGATAATGATAACTTTGTGCCGAGACTCATCTTATCCAGGGGAGGGCCAGTTATGCTAATAAACAGGGTGTTGAGGTGTGCGGGCCTTCCTTTCCTAGAGTGGGGCCGCGCTACCCACTCATCAGATCTTGCCACGTGGACCTATTATGTGTTGACAACTCATGCCTTTCTTTGGGCGACCCTTGTGCAGCATCACGTGGACCTATTATGTGTTGAAATTCTCACAGCACCTCGACCCATCAAATGAATAAGTTTTTATTAAACGAGTTTCTTAGGTTCCCGATAATAAGTTTTAAATGAGCAGCCCTAATTTCATGAGTCTCTTATTTCGCAAACCTTTCTAAAAAAACCGCATTTTGTTTCCCGCGGCCCAGTTTCTTTTCTCATTTGAGCCGAAAATGTTGCGTTGCATCGCATCCATTACATTGGATTACGCTGAAGGAGTTCATGATATGCTGTAGTGTTAAATTTTCTTTTGTCGATTTCATCACCGCACTGTGCAACGAAACTCAACAAATTCTTTAGGGAGTGGATTGTGTAAATCTAGCATCAAATTGAGTTCAGCACCAAAGAATACGCATATCTTTTCTTCTCATGGACAATGTGTGCCTTTGAGTGGAAATTTTAATACGATTACTCTATCGTGATGAAAATAACGTTCAAAACTGTACGAAAAATCTATAAAAAGCCTGAAAATTCGGACAGAATAATTTTTTCTAGGGTCGAAACTTGGCCAAACTGCCTTCGACTGTAATCTCATGTTTTCTGTTGTCAGTTTAATCACCGCACGACGAGGCGAAACCCGACGAGTGAGCGAGCAGATTGAATAGAAAATGGAAAAACAAAAAAGACAAAGAGCAACATGCGAGTATCTTGGCCGTCTACCCACGCAGTAACCTATATAAAAGGAAACTTTGAAGTGTCTCGTTTTATTTGGTAAAACTTACAACTTGAAATATGCTCATCTCCTCGATAATCCATGTATCGCGGCTAGGAGCTGCGAGGTTTGAGCGTTGACAATACTAGCAAATGGTTGGAGTCAATTTTCCCTTAAGTGTGGGTTTAACATTTGCACACAAGGATTTTACAGGGCCTTCCTTTCCTCCGTACGTCAAGTTAATGTCAGCGAGCTCGACCTTCTGGCATGGAAAACTGCTGCTGCAATTAAGTCGAACAGCTACTGCGGTCGCTGAAGAGCCCCTAATATTCTTGAAGGTGACGTTGGAGATCTTAACTTTTGACGGAAGCTGAAACAAACATCAGAAACGGCAAAGGGTTACAGAAATTTCATGTTGCGGGCAGATTTGTCCACGGACAATGCATTAAGAGACTCTTTCATTTTCATTTCTTTTCGCGTTACCTTTGGATTGCACTGATTCCATGGGCAGTACATTTGATCTATAATGATAGGGTTGCGGACATTTTTCATCATAATATCCTCGAAATGCATATCAGAGGCCATGCCACCATGTAATGCCGGCCATGTCTTAATTCTCACTCCATTGTCGGTGTCATAGAAGGTGCAGTTCCTTACGAAAATTCCAGAGACAAATTCATCAGTGGTCTTCCCTAAACTTCCCACGCTAATGCCATGTCCATGTCCACATCGTACGTTTGTGATCCTTATTTGTTCGCTGGCACCACCAATGGAGATGCAGTCATCGCCGGTGGCAATATTTGAATTAATAATGTTGATCCCGTTTGAATGCCCGATGTGAATTCCATCTGTATTGACGCTATCTCCTGGTGCAGTGATCGTGAAGCGATCGAAAGTAAGGTTTTTGCCACCTAGAAGATTGACATGGAAATTCTTACTATCGAGCGATGTTACGTCCTGAACTACGCTGTTGGTGATGAAGTCAAACCGCAAGCTCTGGCGTGTTTTTAAAGGGACAAGAAGCACATAAAGGAAACGTTATTAATCATCTTACAAAGCAGTATGATACATGCACAATATACGATTCAATTAAACTTACAACTGGAAGTCTCTTGCATTTTGGATTTCGACCGCAGTTATTTTGCTTCCAAGCCACTTGCCCTTGTCCGTCGAAGGTTCCACCACCGGATAATTTGAATTGATCAATGTATGCAAAAGTAATCCAGCTGTCCTTGGCATAACTGCTAGGGTTTATCGGTGCCAATAAGGTTCCTTGGACTTGAAGCTCCATGGCTCCCTTGCATGGACCATTTAAGTCAGTTAAACCTATGGAATATGTTCCTTTGGGTACTACAACTATGTTGGAACCCTTTGCTGAACAAGCCTCTTTCCACGCGCCCAATAATGCCTGAAAAGGAAAAAAAAAAGGGAGATGAAAGTTCAGTTAAAATGAGGTATAAGAAAATCACGGCGAAATTAAAAATTAGGAATCGTCAGCACACCTTGCTAATATCTGACTTGCCATCGGCTTTACCACCATAATTTTTCACATCAAATACGGCAGATTGAACTCTACCAGCAAAAACAAACAATAATAGCAAAGATGTCAGGGAAAAATACGTCTCCAGGGTCGTCATCTTCATGAAGCCTTTTCTTTTCTAAGTTCTTTCGTAAAATGCGCGGCAAATTAGAATGGATTTCTCCTTGTTTGCAAAAGCTTTTATATCTAAGCAATTATCTAAAGTTACCGGATTTTATAACGGAGGGAAGTTATTTACTTGTAACTTTTGTTCTATTATTGGAAATTGTTTTGTCGCTTTTTAATAAAAAGCATAACAGAGAAATACCGACTAACGTCTAACCTATAAGTAGATATTGTCTTGTTTTTCATTCGTTTGCAGCAAAACTTATCTTTACGTCTAAGCCTTTCATACTGATATAGCGATTTCTTACTTGTTCATGACAAGCACCCTCCAACGCCAATAGTAGATTTTCATTTGTCTCGCACCGTGCAATATTCCAAAATATTGCATAAAAAAAATAGAATTCACATAAGTAGAAATCGCATGCACTTTTTATGAGCCGCGTCACGTTTCCTTTTAAAGAAAAGGAAACGGAGCAACGATTAATCGTGACACATACTCACAGTGACTTCCTTTCTTGAAGAGATTTTAAGTGATGATGCTTGAGTAGATCCTAAATCATAGCACGGGTAGATTTATTCGCTTCACAGAATATTCTATTTTCATAAAATTAGTGCCATGTACCTTCTAAATTCATAATCGGTCCTTGAATCTTTTGAAAATTGCCCTTAGCATGCAATAAAAAAAAAATTTAAAGACGTTAAAAAAACCTAATGAGAAAATGTATTTTTCACCGAAGAGATTTCAACGCCTCAATATGTCGTGCAGTGACACAAAGTGAGCTAAAATGAAAAGCAAAATAGGCGACGCACATATTCACGGGGTTCGACAATATGTCGATGTGATAGAGCTTGTGCATTTTTTATTCCAAAACTTTGAGCTTATTGACCAACGAGCACCCGGGCTAGCTTGGTGATGCAGTCGGAAAATAGAGCTGTGCTGTTATTGGTTAAACCTGCAAGAATGAGAACGTGAGGTGATGGGTGCCCACGGCAGCCACTCCGACGCTCAACTCAATAAGCCTGAAGAGAAAAGCGAGAGAAAGGAATTGCTCATAACTTGAACAGTATAAAAGAACATCGTACCTTTGCCTCTCTGGTCGTTCTCCTTTAATACTGTAAGAAGACAGAGATAAATATAGCATTTTCTGATAATCCAATGATGATGTGATCGTTTGCTTGATCAGGGATATCGCCGGCTAATAGGTCGGTGATCCCGCGACTATAGCCATAATGGGTATACGCGGGACTGTGCCTGATAATGATAACTTTGTGCCGAGACTCATCTTATCCAGGGGAGGGCCAGTTATGCTAATAAACAGGGTGTTGAGGTGTGCGGGCCTTCCTTTCCTAGAGTGGGGCCGCGCTACCCACTCATCAGATCTTGCCACGTGGACCTATTATGTGTTGACAACTCATGCCTTTCTTTGGGCGACCCTTGTGCAGCATCACGTGGACCTATTATGTGTTGAAATTCTCACAGCACCTCGACCCATCAAATGAATAAGTTTTTATTAAACGAGTTTCTTAGGTTCCCGATAATAAGTTTTAAATGAGCAGCCCTAATTTCATGAGTCTCTTATTTCGCAAACCTTTCTAAAAAAACCGCATTTTGTTTCCCGCGGCCCAGTTTCTTTTCTCATTTGAGCCGAAAATGTTGCGTTGCATCGCATCCATTACATTGGATTACGCTGAAGGAGTTCATGATATGCTGTAGTGTTAAATTTTCTTTTGTCGATTTCATCACCGCACTGTGCAACGAAACTCAACAAATTCTTTAGGGAGTGGATTGTGTAAATCTAGCATCAAATTGAGTTCAGCACCAAAGAATACGCATATCTTTTCTTCTCATGGACAATGTGTGCCTTTGAGTGGAAATTTTAATACGATTACTCTATCGTGATGAAAATAACGTTCAAAACTGTACGAAAAATCTATAAAAAGCCTGAAAATTCGGACAGAATAATTTTTTCTAGGGTCGAAACTTGGCCAAACTGCCTTCGACTGTAATCTCATGTTTTCTGTTGTCAGTTTAATCACCGCACGACGAGGCGAAACCCGACGAGTGAGCGAGCAGATTGAATAGAAAATGGAAAAAACAAAAAAGACAAAGAGCAACATGCGAGTATCTTGGCCGTCTACCCACGCAGTAACCTATATAAAAGGAAACTTTGAAGTGTCTCGTTTTATTTGGTAAAACTTACAACTTGAAATATGCTCATCTCCTCGATAATCCATGTATCGCGGCTAGGAGCTGCGAGGTTTGAGCGTTGACAATACTAGCAAATGGTTGGAGTCAATTTTCCCTTAAGTGTGGGTTTAACATTTGCACACAAGGATTTTACAGGGCCTTCCTTTCCTCCGTACGTCAAGTTAATGTCAGCGAGCTCGACCTTCTGGCATGGAAAACTGCTGCTGCAATTAAGTCGAACAGCTACTGCGGTCGCTGAAGAGCCCCTAATATTCTTGAAGGTGACGTTGGAGATCTTAACTTTTGACGGAAGCTGAAACAAACATCAGAAACGGCAAAGGGTTACAGAAATTTCATGTTGCGGGCAGATTTGTCCACGGACAATGCATTAAGAGACTCTTTCATTTTCATTTCTTTTCGCGTTACCTTTGGATTGCACTGATTCCATGGGCAGTACATTTGATCTATAATGATAGGGTTGCGGACATTTTTCATCATAATATCCTCGAAATGCATATCAGAGGCCATGCCACCATGTAATGCCGGCCATGTCTTAATTCTCACTCCATTGTCGGTGTCATAGAAGGTGCAGTTCCTTACGAAAATTCCAGAGACAAATTCATCAGTGGTCTTCCCTAAACTTCCCACGCTAATGCCATGTCCATGTCCACATCGTACGTTTGTGATCCTTATTTGTTCGCTGGCACCACCAATGGAGATGCAGTCATCGCCGGTGGCAATATTTGAATTAATAATGTTGATCCCGTTTGAATGCCCGATGTGAATTCCATCTGTATTGACGCTATCTCCTGGTGCAGTGATCGTGAAGCGATCGAAAGTAAGGTTTTTGCCACCTAGAAGATTGACATGGAAATTCTTACTATCGAGCGATGTTACGTCCTGAACTACGCTGTTGGTGATGAAGTCAAACCGCAAGCTCTGGCGTGTTTTTAAAGGGACAAGAAGCACATAAAGGAAACGTTATTAATCATCTTACAAAGCAGTATGATACATGCACAATATACGATTCAATTAAACTTACAACTGGAAGTCTCTTGCATTTTGGATTTCGACCGCAGTTATTTTGCTTCCAAGCCACTTGCCCTTGTCCGTCGAAGGTTCCACCACCGGATAATTTGAATTGATCAATGTATGCAAAAGTAATCCAGCTGTCCTTGGCATAACTGCTAGGGTTTATCGGTGCCAATAAGGTTCCTTGGACTTGAAGCTCCATGGCTCCCTTGCATGGACCATTTAAGTCAGTTAAACCTATGGAATATGTTCCTTTGGGTACTACAACTATGTTGGAACCCTTTGCTGAACAAGCCTCTTTCCACGCGCCCAATAATGCCTGAAAAGGAAAAAAAAAAGGGAGATGAAAGTTCAGTTAAAATGAGGTATAAGAAAATCACGGCGAAATTAAAAATTAGGAATCGTCAGCACACCTTGCTAATATCTGACTTGCCATCGGCTTTACCACCATAATTTTTCACATCAAATACGGCAGATTGAACTCTACCAGCAAAAACAAACAATAATAGCAAAGATGTCAGGGAAAAATACGTCTCCAGGGTCGTCATCTTCATGAAGCCTTTTCTTTTCTAAGTTCTTTCGTAAAATGCGCGGCAAATTAGAATGGATTTCTCCTTGTTTGCAAAAGCTTTTATATCTAAGCAATTATCTAAAGTTACCGGATTTTATAACGGAGGGAAGTTATTTACTTGTAACTTTTGTTCTATTATTGGAAATTGTTTTGTCGCTTTTTAATAAAAAGCATAACAGAGAAATACCGACTAACGTCTAACCTATAAGTAGATATTGTCTTGTTTTTCATTCGTTTGCAGCAAAACTTATCTTTACGTCTAAGCCTTTCATACTGATATAGCGATTTCTTACTTGTTCATGACAAGCACCCTCCAACGCCAATAGTAGATTTTCATTTGTCTCGCACCGTGCAATATTCCAAAATATTGCATAAAAAAATAGAATTCACATAAGTAGAAATCGCATGCACTTTTTATGAGCCGCGTCACGTTTCCTTTTAAAGAAAAGGAAACGGAGCAACGATTAATCGTGACACATACTCACAGTGACTTCCTTTCTTGAAGAGATTTTAAGTGATGATGCTTGAGTAGATCCTAAATCATAGCACGGGTAGATTTATTCGCTTCACAGAATATTCTATTTTCATAAAATTAGTGCCATGTACCTTCTAAATTCATAATCGGTCCTTGAATCTTTTGAAAATTGCCCTTAGCATGCAATAAAAAAAAAATTTAAAGACGTTAAAAAAACCTAATGAGAAAATGTATTTTTCACCGAAGAGATTTCAACGCCTCAATATGTCGTGCAGTGACACAAAGTGAGCTAAAATGAAAAGCAAAATAGGCGACGCACATATTCACGGGGTTCGACAATATGTCGATGTGATAGAGCTTGTGCATTTTTTATTCCAAAACTTTGAGCTTATTGACCAACGAGCACCCGGGCTAGCTTGGTGATGCAGTCGGAAAATAGAGCTGTGCTGTTATTGGTTAAACCTGCAAGAATGAGAACGTGAGGTGATGGGTGCCCACGGCAGCCACTCCGACGCTCAACTCAATAAGCCTGAAGAGAAAAGCGAGAGAAAGGAATTGCTCATAACTTGAACAGTATAAAAGAACATCGTACCTTTGCCTCTCTGGTCGTTCTCCTTTAATACTGTAAGAAGACAGAGATAAATATAGCATTTTCTGATAATCCAATGATGATGTGATCGTTTGCTTGATCAGGGATATCGCCGGCTAATAGGTCGGTGATCCCGCGACTATAGCCATAATGGGTATACGCGGGACTGTGCCTGATAATGATAACTTTGTGCCGAGACTCATCTTATCCAGGGGAGGGCCAGTTATGCTAATAAACAGGGTGTTGAGGTGTGCGGGCCTTCCTTTCCTAGAGTGGGGCCGCGCTACCCACTCATCAGATCTTGCCACGTGGACCTATTATGTGTTGACAACTCATGCCTTTCTTTGGGCGACCCTTGTGCAGCATCACGTGGACCTATTATGTGTTGAAATTCTCACAGCACCTCGACCCATCAAATGAATAAGTTTTTATTAAACGAGTTTCTTAGGTTCCCGATAATAAGTTTTAAATGAGCAGCCCTAATTTCATGAGTCTCTTATTTCGCAAACCTTTCTAAAAAAAACCGCATTTTGTTTCCCGCGGCCCAGTTTCTTTTCTCATTTGAGCCGAAAATGTTGCGTTGCATCGCATCCATTACATTGGATTACGCTGAAGGAGTTCATGATATGCTGTAGTGTTAAATTTTCTTTTGTCGATTTCATCACCGCACTGTGCAACGAAACTCAACAAATTCTTTAGGGAGTGGATTGTGTAAATCTAGCATCAAATTGAGTTCAGCACCAAAGAATACGCATATCTTTTCTTCTCATGGACAATGTGTGCCTTTGAGTGGAAATTTTAATACGATTACTCTATCGTGATGAAAATAACGTTCAAAACTGTACGAAAAATCTATAAAAAGCCTGAAAATTCGGACAGAATAATTTTTTCTAGGGTCGAAACTTGGCCAAACTGCCTTCGACTGTAATCTCATGTTTTCTGTTGTCAGTTTAATCACCGCACGACGAGGCGAAACCCGACGAGTGAGCGAGCAGATTGAATAGAAAATGGAAAAACAAAAAAGACAAAGAGCAACATGCGAGTATCTTGGCCGTCTACCCACGCAGTAACCTATATAAAAGGAAACTTTGAAGTGTCTCGTTTTATTTGGTAAAACTTACAACTTGAAATATGCTCATCTCCTCGATAATCCATGTATCGCGGCTAGGAGCTGCGAGGTTTGAGCGTTGACAATACTAGCAAATGGTTGGAGTCAATTTTCCCTTAAGTGTGGGTTTAACATTTGCACACAAGGATTTTACAGGGCCTTCCTTTCCTCCGTACGTCAAGTTAATGTCAGCGAGCTCGACCTTCTGGCATGGAAAACTGCTGCTGCAATTAAGTCGAACAGCTACTGCGGTCGCTGAAGAGCCCCTAATATTCTTGAAGGTGACGTTGGAGATCTTAACTTTTGACGGAAGCTGAAACAAACATCAGAAACGGCAAAGGGTTACAGAAATTTCATGTTGCGGGCAGATTTGTCCACGGACAATGCATTAAGAGACTCTTTCATTTTCATTTCTTTTCGCGTTACCTTTGGATTGCACTGATTCCATGGGCAGTACATTTGATCTATAATGATAGGGTTGCGGACATTTTTCATCATAATATCCTCGAAATGCATATCAGAGGCCATGCCACCATGTAATGCCGGCCATGTCTTAATTCTCACTCCATTGTCGGTGTCATAGAAGGTGCAGTTCCTTACGAAAATTCCGGAGACAAATTCATCAGTGGTCTTCCCTAAACTTCCCACGCTAATGCCATGTCCATGTCCACATCGTACGTTTGTGATCCTTATTTGTTCGCTGGCACCACCAATGGAGATGCAGTCATCGCCGGTGGCAATATTTGAATTAATAATGTTGATCCCGTTTGAATGCCCGATGTGAATTCCATCTGTATTGACGCTATCTCCTGGTGCAGTGATCGTGAAGCGATCGAAAGTAAGGTTTTTGCCACCTAGAAGATTGACATGGAAATTCTTACTATCGAGCGATGTTACGTCCTGAACTACGCTGTTGGTGATGAAGTCAAACCGCAAGCTCTGGCGTGTTTTTAAAGGGACAAGAAGCACATAAAGGAAACGTTATTAATCATCTTACAAAGCAGTATGATACATGCACAATATACGATTCAATTAAACTTACAACTGGAAGTCTCTTGCATTTTGGATTTCGACCGCAGTTATTTTGCTTCCAAGCCACTTGCCCTTGTCCGTCGAAGGTTCCACCACCGGATAATTTGAATTGATCAATGTATGCAAAAGTAATCCAGCTGTCCTTGGCATAACTGCTAGGGTTTATCGGTGCCAATAAGGTTCCTTGGACTTGAAGCTCCATGGCTCCCTTGCATGGACCATTTAAGTCAGTTAAACCTATGGAATATGTTCCTTTGGGTACTACAACTATGTTGGAACCCTTTGCTGAACAAGCCTCTTTCCACGCGCCCAATAATGCCTGAAAAGGAAAAAAAAAAGGGAGATGAAAGTTCAGTTAAAATGAGGTATAAGAAAATCACGGCGAAATTAAAAATTAGGAATCGTCAGCACACCTTGCTAATATCTGACTTGCCATCGGCTTTACCACCATAATTTTTCACATCAAATACGGCAGATTGAACTCTACCAGCAAAAACAAACAATAATAGCAAAGATGTCAGGGAAAAATACGTCTCCAGGGTCGTCATCTTCATGAAGCCTTTTCTTTTCTAAGTTCTTTCGTAAAATGCGCGGCAAATTAGAATGGATTTCTCCTTGTTTGCAAAAGCTTTTATATCTAAGCAATTATCTAAAGTTACCGGATTTTATAACGGAGGGAAGTTATTTACTTGTAACTTTTGTTCTATTATTGGAAATTGTTTTGTCGCTTTTTAATAAAAAGCATAACAGAGAAATACCGACTAACGTCTAACCTATAAGTAGATATTGTCTTGTTTTTCATTCGTTTGCAGCAAAACTTATCTTTACGTCTAAGCCTTTCATACTGATATAGCGATTTCTTACTTGTTCATGACAAGCACCCTCCAACGCCAATAGTAGATTTTCATTTGTCTCGCACCGTGCAATATTCCAAAATATTGCATAAAAAAAATAGAATTCACATAAGTAGAAATCGCATGCACTTTTTATGAGCCGCGTCACGTTTCCTTTTAAAGAAAAGGAAACGGAGCAACGATTAATCGTGACACATACTCACAGTGACTTCCTTTCTTGAAGAGATTTTAAGTGATGATGCTTGAGTAGATCCTAAATCATAGCACGGGTAGATTTATTCGCTTCACAGAATATTCTATTTTCATAAAATTAGTGCCATGTACCTTCTAAATTCATAATCGGTCCTTGAATCTTTTGAAAATTGCCCTTAGCATGCAATAAAAAAAAAATTTAAAGACGTTAAAAAAACCTAATGAGAAAATGTATTTTTCACCGAAGAGATTTCAACGCCTCAATATGTCGTGCAGTGACACAAAGTGAGCTAAAATGAAAAGCAAAATAGGCGACGCACATATTCACGGGGTTCGACAATATGTCGATGTGATAGAGCTTGTGCATTTTTTATTCCAAAACTTTGAGCTTATTGACCAACGAGCACCCGGGCTAGCTTGGTGATGCAGTCGGAAAATAGAGCTGTGCTGTTATTGGTTAAACCTGCAAGAATGAGAACGTGAGGTGATGGGTGCCCACGGCAGCCACTCCGACGCTCAACTCAATAAGCCTGAAGAGAAAAGCGAGAGAAAGGAATTGCTCATAACTTGAACAGTATAAAAGAACATCGTACCTTTGCCTCTCTGGTCGTTCTCCTTTAATACTGTAAGAAGACAGAGATAAATATAGCATTTTCTGATAATCCAATGATGATGTGATCGTTTGCTTGATCAGGGATATCGCCGGCTAATAGGTCGGTGATCCCGCGACTATAGCCATAATGGGTATACGCGGGACTGTGCCTGATAATGATAACTTTGTGCCGAGACTCATCTTATCCAGGGGAGGGCCAGTTATGCTAATAAACAGGGTGTTGAGGTGTGCGGGCCTTCCTTTCCTAGAGTGGGGCCGCGCTACCCACTCATCAGATCTTGCCACGTGGACCTATTATGTGTTGACAACTCATGCCTTTCTTTGGGCGACCCTTGTGCAGCATCACGTGGACCTATTATGTGTTGAAATTCTCACAGCACCTCGACCCATCAAATGAATAAGTTTTTATTAAACGAGTTTCTTAGGTTCCCGATAATAAGTTTTAAATGAGCAGCCCTAATTTCATGAGTCTCTTATTTCGCAAACCTTTCTAAAAAAACCGCATTTTGTTTCCCGCGGCCCAGTTTCTTTTCTCATTTGAGCCGAAAATGTTGCGTTGCATCGCATCCATTACATTGGATTACGCTGAAGGAGTTCATGATATGCTGTAGTGTTAAATTTTCTTTTGTTGATTTCATCACCGCACTGTGCAACGAAACTCAACAAATTCTTTAGGGAGTGGATTGTGTAAATCTAGCATCAAATTGAGTTCAGCACCAAAGAATACGCATATCTTTTCTTCTCATGGACAATGTGTGCCTTTGAGTGGAAATTTTAATACGATTACTCTATCGTGATGAAAATAACGTTCAAAACTGTACGAAAAATCTATAAAAAGCCTGAAAATTCGGACAGAATAATTTTTTCTAGGGTCGAAACTTGGCCAAACTGCCTTCGACTGTAATCTCATGTTTTCTGTTGTCAGTTTAATCACCGCACGACGAGGCGAAACCCGACGAGTGAGCGAGCAGATTGAATAGAAAATGGAAAAACAAAAAAGACAAAGAGCAACATGCGAGTATCTTGGCCGTCTACCCACGCAGTAACCTATATAAAAGGAAACTTTGAAGTGTCTCGTTTCATTTGGTAAAACTTACAACTTGAAATATGCTCATCTCCTCGATAATCCATGTATCGCGGCTAGGAGCTGCGAGGTTTGAGCGTTGACAATACTAGCAAATGGTTGGAGTCAATTTTCCCTTAAGTGTGGGTTTAACATTTGCACACAAGGATTTTACAGGGCCTTCCTTTCCTCCGTACGTCAAGTTAATGTCAGCGAGCTCGACCTTCTGGCATGGAAAACTGCTGCTGCAATTAAGTCGAACAGCTACTGCGGTCGCTGAAGAGCCCCTAATATTCTTGAAGGTGACGTTGGAGATCTTAACTTTTGACGGAAGCTGAAACAAACATCAGAAACGGCAAAGGGTTACAGAAATTTCATGTTGCGGGCAGATTTGTCCACGGACAATGCATTAAGAGACTCTTTCATTTTCATTTCTTTTCGCGTTACCTTTGGATTGCACTGATTCCATGGGCAGTACATTTGATCTATAATGATAGGGTTGCGGACATTTTTCATCATAATATCCTCGAAATGCATATCAGAGGCCATGCCACCATGTAATGCCGGCCATGTCTTAATTCTCACTCCATTGTCGGTGTCATAGAAGGTGCAGTTCCTTACGAAAATTCCGGAGACAAATTCATCAGTGGTCTTCCCTAAACTTCCCACGCTAATGCCATGTCCATGTCCACATCGTACGTTTGTGATCCTTATTTGTTCGCTGGCACCACCAATGGAGATGCAGTCATCGCCGGTGGCAATATTTGAATTAATAATGTTGATCCCGTTTGAATGCCCGATGTGAATTCCATCTGTATTGACGCTATCTCCTGGTGCAGTGATCGTGAAGCGATCGAAAGTAAGGTTTTTGCCACCTAGAAGATTGACATGGAAATTCTTACTATCGAGCGATGTTACGTCCTGAACTACGCTGTTGGTGATGAAGTCAAACCGCAAGCTCTGGCGTGTTTTTAAAGGGACAAGAAGCACATAAAGGAAACGTTATTAATCATCTTACAAAGCAGTATGATACATGCACAATATACGATTCAATTAAACTTACAACTGGAAGTCTCTTGCATTTTGGATTTCGACCGCAGTTATTTTGCTTCCAAGCCACTTGCCCTTGTCCGTCGAAGGTTCCACCACCGGATAATTTGAATTGATCAATGTATGCAAAAGTAATCCAGCTGTCCTTGGCATAACTGCTAGGGTTTATCGGTGCCAATAAGGTTCCTTGGACTTGAAGCTCCATGGCTCCCTTGCATGGACCATTTAAGTCAGTTAAACCTATGGAATATGTTCCTTTGGGTACTACAACTATGTTGGAACCCTTTGCTGAACAAGCCTCTTTCCACGCGCCCAATAATGCCTGAAAAGGAAAAAAAAAAGGGAGATGAAAGTTCAGTTAAAATGAGGTATAAGAAAATCACGGCGAAATTAAAAATTAGGAATCGTCAGCACACCTTGCTAATATCTGACTTGCCATCGGCTTTACCACCATAATTTTTCACATCAAATACGGCAGATTGAACTCTACCAGCAAAAACAAACAATAATAGCAAAGATGTCAGGGAAAAATACGTCTCCAGGGTCGTCATCTTCATGAAGCCTTTTCTTTTCTAAGTTCTTTCGTAAAATGCGCGGCAAATTAGAATGGATTTCTCCTTGTTTGCAAAAGCTTTTATATCTAAGCAATTATCTAAAGTTACCGGATTTTATAACGGAGGGAAGTTATTTACTTGTAACTTTTGTTCTATTATTGGAAATTGTTTTGTCGCTTTTTAATAAAAAGCATAACAGATAAATACCGACTAACGTCTAACCTATAAGTAGATATTGTCTTGTTTTTCATTCGTTTGCAGCAAAACTTATCTTTACGTCTAAGCCTTTCATACTGATATAGCGATTTCTTACTTGTTCATGACAAGCACCCTCCAACGCCAATAGTAGATTTTCATTTGTCTCGCACCGTGCAATATTCCAAAATATTGCATAAAAAAAATAGAATTCACATAAGTAGAAATCGCATGCACTTTTTATGAGCCGCGTCACGTTTCCTTTTAAAGAAAAGGAAACGGAGCAACGATTAATCGTGACACATACTCACAGTGACTTCCTTTCTTGAAGAGATTTTAAGTGATGATGCTTGAGTAGATCCTAAATCATAGCACGGGTAGATTTATTCGCTTCACAGAATATTCTATTTTCATAAAATTAGTGCCATGTACCTTCTAAATTCATAATCGGTCCTTGAATCTTTTGAAAATTGCCCTTAGCATGCAATAAAAAAAAAATTTAAAGACGTTAAAAAACCTAATGAGAAAATGTATTTTTCACCGAAGAGATTTCAACGCCTCAATATGTCGTGCAGTGACACAAAGTGAGCTAAAATGAAAAGCAAAATAGGCGACGCACATATTCACGGGGTTCGACAATATGTCGATGTGATAGAGCTTGTGCATTTTTTATTCCAAAACTTTGAGCTTATTGACCAACGAGCACCCGGGCTAGCTTGGTGATGCAGTCGGAAAATAGAGCTGTGCTGTTATTGGTTAAACCTGCAAGAATGAGAACGTGAGGTGATGGGTGCCCACGGCAGCCACTCCGACGCTCAACTCAATAAGCCTGAAGAGAAAAGCGAGAGAAAGGAATTGCTCATAACTTGAACAGTATAAAAGAACATCGTACCTTTGCCTCTCTGGTCGTTCTCCTTTAATACTGTAAGAAGACAGAGATAAATATAGCATTTTCTGATAATCCAATGATGATGTGATCGTTTGCTTGATCAGGGATATCGCCGGCTAATAGGTCGGTGATCCCGCGACTATAGCCATAATGGGTATACGCGGGACTGTGCCTGATAATGATAACTTTGTGCCGAGACTCATCTTATCCAGGGGAGGGCCAGTTATGCTAATAAACAGGGTGTTGAGGTGTGCGGGCCTTCCTTTCCTAGAGTGGGGCCGCGCTACCCACTCATCAGATCTTGCCACGTGGACCTATTATGTGTTGACAACTCATGCCTTTCTTTGGGCGACCCTTGTGCAGCATCACGTGGACCTATTATGTGTTGAAATTCTCACAGCACCTCGACCCATCAAATGAATAAGTTTTTATTAAACGAGTTTCTTAGGTTCCCGATAATAAGTTTTAAATGAGCAGCCCTAATTTCATGAGTCTCTTATTTCGCAAACCTTTCTAAAAAAACCGCATTTTGTTTCCCGCGGCCCAGTTTCTTTTCTCATTTGAGCCGAAAATGTTGCGTTGCATCGCATCCATTACATTGGATTACGCTGAAGGAGTTCATGATATGCTGTAGTGTTAAATTTTCTTTTGTCGATTTCATCACCGCACTGTGCAACGAAACTCAACAAATTCTTTAGGGAGTGGATTGTGTAAATCTAGTGAGTAGACATTAAATTAGGAAAAAAACAATCTGTGCTGAATCTTTTCTTCAGACCTCTTGGAGGGTCAATTGAAAAATATACGATAACTCGTGATTGCCTTCAACACCCATCTTGCAGCGAGTGGACTATAATAACCTCAAAGAAGTCATTGGCTGAAGCCATGCAAACGGAAAAATTATAACAAAAAAATAAAATAAAATTATAATAAAAAAAATAGAATAAAATAAAATTATAATAAAAAAATAGTGATTTCAATGGGTATTGAACCCATGACAAAAACTATAGAATAGTTAAGCATTAACAATTCAACTACATTTTTTTTCACGTAAAATGATGTTTGTAATTACATACATACTATTATAACAGCAATGCCAAATTTAGCACCAATAAATACTAATATTTATAGCTTTTTATATGTATAATATGCTATCAAAATGAAAATTTCAAAATAAATAATCCACCATAATAAAAAATGATGTTTGAAGATATGAAAATTCAAAAAATTAAAAAATTGAGTAAAATAAAATGTTTTTGGAATGAAAACTTGGCCAAACCGCCTTCGGCAGTTTGTCAGCGCGTAGAGCTCAAAAAGTTATATGAAATCAAAAAAAAATTCGCTCGAATCGGACAATCGAGGAGGGAGATATGACCTTTCAAAGTTTTTAAACTATGCCACTTCTACTAGACCTGGCTTGGACGCTAATGGGCTGGACTCAACCCTTCCCACCAGATGCAAAACGACATCATTTCGAGACACTATATAAATTGTATAAAATTGACCATTTTGGCGCTGTAAAAATTGGACTCGGGCGCGCTCCCTCTAGGACTCGGGCGCGCTGTAAAAAATTTGAAACACACAATGAGCTTAAGATCGGCTCTTACCTCTTGAAGATCGAGAGAGAGACGACCTAAACTCGGAGATCCAAGCAAATGGGCTCCTGAGTTTCCAAAGCTCCAAAACTTGGTTTAAATGCTCAAAACTTGCAATGTGAGTTTAAAACTCAAGAAAAATGGAAGAGATTTGGAGGAAGAACACAAGATTTGCAAAGGGAAGGTCGGAAGCTCACTGTGGCCGAAAATGGGAGAAAGCTCGCCCATTTCGGCTAAGTGCCCCTTTTATAGGTGGCTGGCCAGGCCACGTTTGGGGGCCGAATGTGCCTCCGCATCCATGCAATGTTCGGCGGCCGAACTTGACTTTCGGCGGCCGAACCTGGACTTCTCTAACTCATGCTTTCGGGGGCCTAACGTGCCTCCAAAACGTATGCATGTTCGGCGGCCGAACTTGACTTTCGGCGGCCGAACCTGGGTTTTCCTCCTAAGACTTTTCATGCAAAAACTCATTTAATTTCATACTTAAAACCATTAAAAACATGAAAACATTTTATAAAAACCTGGTTTCCCTTCTAGAGGTTTCCGACATCCGAGATTCCACCGGACGGTTGGAATTCCGATACCGGAGTCTAGCCGGGTATTACATTCTCCCCCCCTTAAGAACATTCGTCCCCGAATGTTCCTCAACTAGTACATGCATAGTAAAATAACATAACATACATGTAAAACACATAGGGACTAACCTTAAAAGAGGTGGGGATATTGCTGGAGCATGGACTCCCGTGTCTCCCAGGTACATTCTTCTATATTGTGGTGGTTCCAAAGGACTTTCACCATTGGGATTTCCTTGTTCCTCAACTTTCTGACCTGAGTGTCAAGAATCCACACTGGCTGCTCTACATAGGTGAGATCCTCTTGGATCTCTACATCAGGCTCACTAAGAACCTTGCTCGGATCTGACACGTACTTTCTTAACATGGAAACATGGAAAACCGGATGGATTCTTTCCATAGATGCAGGCAAGTCCAGCTTGTACGATACACTCCCAATCTTTTGCAAGACTTCAAAGGGTCCAATGTACCGTGGAGCTAGCTTACCCTTTTTAGCAAACCGAACCACCCCTTTCATTGGAGACACCTTGAGCAATACTAGATCCCCCTCCTGAAAGTCTACCTGTTTCCTGTGGAGGTCTGCATAACTCTTCTGCCTGCTTGTAGCAGTTTTGATTCCTCTCTCGATAATGGGTACCACCCTGCTGGTGATCTCTACTAACTCAGGCCCTGCCAAGGCCTTCTCTCCTACTTCCTCCCAACAGACGGGTGATCTGCACTTCCTCCCATACAAAGCTTCATATGGAGACATCCCGATGCTAGCATGATGGCTGTTATTGTAGGCAAACTCCACCAAAGGTAGATGCTGCCTCCAAGAACCGCCAAAATCCAGCACACACATTCTGAGCATATCTTCTATTGTCTGGATGGTCCTTTCTGACTGTCCATCGGTCTGGGGATGGAAGGCAGTACTGAAATCCAACCTGGTACCCATAGCACTCTGCAGACTCCGCCAAAACCTGGAGGTGAACTGGGGCCCTCTATCTGACACTATAGATACCAGGACCCCATGCAGTCTGACAACTTCATCCACATAGATCTGCACTAACTTATCCACAGAGTAGTTGTCCTAACTGGAATGAAGTGAGCAGATTTAGTAAGTCTGTCCAATCACCCATATGGAGTCTAATCTGTTGGACACCGCCGGTAGCCCCACTACGAAATCCATCGCTATATTTTCCCATTTCCATTCTGGAATAGGTAGCGGGTTAAGCATTCCAGCCGGCTTCTGATGTTCCAGCTTCACCCTCTGACATACCTCACAGGCTGACACAAACTGTGCCACTTTCCCTCTTCATAGCTAGCCACCAATATACTCTTTTCAGATCCTGATACATTTTGGTGGCTCCAGGGTGAACACTGTACCTTGCATTATGAGCTTCTCTCATAATGTCTCCTTAAGCCCTATGTCATCTGGCACACATAATCTGTTCCCATAGCGGAGGATCCCTTACTGTCAAATCTGAATTCACTATCTTTGCCTGACTGAACAGTCCTGGTAATCTTCACTAACTCTGGGTCCTCATGCTGTTTCTGAGCCACCTGCTCCAGAAACACGGGTGTCACTTTCATCTAGGCTATCAGAGCACCTGTACCAGACAACTCTAGCTGTAGACCTTCATTCATGAGCTTGTAAAACTCCTTCACCACCGGTCTTCTCTCTGCCGTGATGTGGGATAAACTGCCTAGTGACTTCCGGCTTAGGGCGTCTGCCACAACATTCGCCTTACCCGGATGGTACTGAATCTTGCAATCATAGTCACTCAACAGTTCTACCCATCTCTCTGTCTCTCAAATTCAGTTCTCTCTGGCTCAAGATGTGCTGCAGGCTCTTATGATCTGTAAAGATCTCACATTTCACCCCATAGAGGTAGTGCCTCCACATCTTGAGTGCAAAGATGACTGCTGCCATCTCAAGATCGTGTGTGGGGTAATTCAACTCATGCCTCTTCAGTTGTCTAGAGGCGTAAGCAATCACCCTCTCATTCTGCATCAACACACAACCCAAGCCTACTCTGGATGCATCACAGAACACTGTGAAGTCATCATTACTAGTCGGTAGAGCTAACACTGGTGCTGAAGTTAACCTCTTCTTGAGCTCCTCAAAACTTTCTTCACACTGATCGGTCCCATACGAACCTCTGGTTCTTTATGGTTAATCTGGTTAGAGGAGCTGCAATCTTTGAGAAGTCCTGAACGAACCTCCTGTAATAACCAGCCAAACCCAAGAAACTTCTAATCTCTGTCACTGAGGTGGGTCTAGGCCAGTTAGTCACAGCCTCTATCTTCTTGGGGTCTACTTCAATTCCGTTCTCTGACACTATATGCCCCAAGAACGAGATGCTCCTCAACCAGAACTCACACTTGGAGAACTTGGCATACAAGCCATGCTCCCTCAAGGTCTGCAGAACTGTCCTCAGATGATGGGCATGCTCCCCTGCATTCCTGGAATACACTAAGATATCATCTATGAAGACAATAACAAAGTGATCCAGGTACTGTCTAAACACTCTGTTCATGAGATCCATGAATGCTGCAGGGGCGTTTGTCAACCCGAACGACATCACAAGGAACTCATATGCCCATATCTGGTCCTGAAAGCTGTCTTTGGCACATCCTCTTCTCTGATCCTCAGCTGATGGTACCCTGATCTCAGATCTATCTTGGAGAAACAACCCGCTCCTGCTAGCTGGTCGAATAGATCGTCGATCCTTGGCAATGGGTATTTATTCTTGGTAGTGACTTTGTTCAACTGCCTGTAGTCGATACAAAGTCTAAGGGATCCATCCTTCTTTCTCACAAACAGTACTGGAGCACCCCAAGGTGAGGTACTCGGTCGGATGAAGCCCTTGTCTACCAATTCTTGCAACTGCTCTTTCAACTCTTTCAACTCGGCTGGAGCCATCCTGTAGGGAGGGATAGAGATCGGTCTAGTTCCAGGCATCAATTCAATCTCGAACTCTATCTCCTAACAGGTGGTAAACCTGGCAACTCGTCTGGGAACACATCTAAAAACTCATTGACCACTGGCACTGCGCGGGCTCTCTAATCTGACTGTCTAGCTCTCTCACATGAGCCAAATACCCCTGACATCCCTCCTAAGCAACCTACGAGCCTGAAGAGATGAGATCAGACCTCTAGGCGTACCCCTCCTGTCTCCTCTGAAGACGACCTCTGATCCATCCTGACCTCTGAACCTGACTACCTTGTCCCTGCAGTCCAAGGTAGCGCCATGGGTAGATAACCAGTCCATCCCTAGAATGACGTCAAAATCTGTCAACTCTAGAACCACAAGGTCGGCGGACATGCATCTCCCCAACAAAAACTGGACTACACTGACAGACTGACTCTGCCACTGATGGATCACACTTGGGTCCACTGACCCAGAGAGGACACTCTAACCCAGAGACCATTAATCCCAACCTCTCTACGGCCCTCGGAG
Organism: Manihot esculenta; assembly: GCF_001659605.2. NCBI lineage: Eukaryota > Viridiplantae > Streptophyta > Magnoliopsida > Malpighiales > Euphorbiaceae > Manihot > Manihot esculenta. The sequence continues at coordinate 21,719,786 of NC_035178.2, read as the reverse complement.
CAATAAAAGAATGAGATGCACCAGGGTCCATTAATGCATACACATCAGAACACCAATGACTAAATTACCTGCCACCACGGTGTTAGATGCATCTGCCTCCTGCTGTGTCATGGTGAAGATCCTTGCTGGAGCTGACGGACCCTCACCTCTGAACCCTGCTGATGAAGAGGCTGACCCTCTCCCTCTGCCTCTACCACTGGCCTGTGTCATGGCTGGAGCTACTGGCTGTGCCACACTACCAGAAGCTGTCTGCTGAGACTGTGTCACAAAAGCTGCTCTAGGACACTCTCGTGCCATGTGTCCCTCCTGCCCACATCTGAAGCAGGCTGACGTCCAACCAGATATACTCCTCTGTGCGGTCTCCCACATTTTCTTACATATTGCATTATCTGCACCTGAGCTCGAGCCACTTCCTAATCCCAGACCTGACTTGATCTTGTTCTAGAACTTGTTCTTCTTAAACTTCTTGGTGGTACTGCCCACCTCTTACTACCTGAACTTAAGGAAGAAGGATCCACTTTTCCCTTACCTGGGGTTCTGGAACCAGAAGGTTGTGCTGCTGACTGTTTGACTTTCCCTCGATGATAGCACTAGCCTCCATCCTCTTAGCCATGTCTACTATGGCATGAAAACTCTCTCTATCTGCTGACTGTATCAAGGAGGAATACCTGGAATGGAGCTTCATGATATACCTCCTTGACTTCTTCTGGTCTGTATTAAGGTCCTACCCAGCAAATGGCAGCAACTCCATAAACCTGTCAGTATATTTGTCTACACTCATGTCATCAGTTTGCCTCAACTGCTCGAATTCTATCATCTTCAATTCCCTTGAACTATCAGGGAAAGCCCATCCTGCAAATTCATTAGCAAACTCCTCCCATGATAGACTATCCACCCTCGATTTCACATAGTTGTTGAACCACTCACGGGCCTTCTTGCATTTTAGTGTGAACCCAGCCATCTGAATGGCTCTACTGTCATCCGCCCCTATCTCATGTTATCGCCTTGACCCTCTCAAGGTACACAAACGGGTCATCATCGGTTTCAAACTGGGGAGCACCCAACTTCATATAATCAGTCATTCTGACCTTGCTCCCTCCATATGAGCTAGGTTGAGGTATTTGGGCTTCTGGGACAGTAGGTGCTGCTGGTGGTGGAGGAGGTGCAGCATCCCCTGAGATAGGGTTTGCTGGATTTGGATAGTAGGGTGGAGGTGGATACATAGGGTACTGTGGGTATGGTGGGTAATATGGTGGGTATGGCATCTGTGTGGGGTAAGGGCTAAAACTAGGGTAATCCGATGTACCTCCCATTGAATACCCGGGATTCTGTGAGAAGGTGGGTAATGAGGTGGCTGAACAAAAACCGAGGCCTGAGTGCCTCTTTGGGACTCTCCCATGCCTTCCTTTGACTCATCCCCAAACTGCCATCCCTCCTCTGGTCCACATCCATGTCATCTCCCACACTTCTGACATACCACCTTAAACTGTTCCTCGTACTGACCTGCTTCTACCCAGATCCAGAGACCTTCTAGGATCTCACTGCTCTGTCCCTGTTGGACCTGCTAGACATTGCCCTAGGCAATGCTGGAGGACGGCGCTCATGCCCTCATCCTCAGGTGGCACTCCAGTCAATCTTGCAGATCGACGAGTTCCTCTCATCCTGTCTTCTGAAAAACAGCACACAGCACAACATCAGCATCATATGGTTCATGTGGGCACACATGAACCCTCATCACATACATAGCATACATAACATATCATTTATGCACATGCATATAATCATGGCATATCACATCATCATGCAAGACAGGACTCCATATCCTATCCTAGTGGACATGACTTTTCCTATTGTGCTTGACCTGCTATAACATCTATGAGCCCGACACTCTAGGTCCGACCATATGAACCTAGGGCTCTGATACCACTCTGTAACAGCCCGGAAATCCGGACCGCTACCGGCGCTAGGATTCAGATCGGCATAAGGCCGCCGGGAACCGTAGCAAGCCTGACATAACCTGTAATCCTGTTTAATCCCATACATGATCAACAATACTCATAAACCTGTAAACATTCTCATATAACAACCAAGCTCAACCTGTACATAAATAAACATAACATAAACCTCCACTGGAGCCCTCATCAAAATACTCCAATGGGTATCTCATCATACATAAGCTTGGCTGAAACATAACCTCATATCTCATATCATAAAGACCATGTACATACAAGTGGGATTAACAATCTGTATTGGT
>NC_035178.2:21696407-21708432 GCF_001659605.2 Manihot esculenta | reverse complement strand
CCACCAAAGCCAAGCCAAAACTTCACCAAATCAACTTCTTCCTTTAACCAAAATTCATCCTAAGACCAAGAGCTAAAGGAACAGCCATATAGTGAAAGAATTGAAGAAGAAAAGTTTAGGGTTCCATATACACCAAGCTTGAAAATCAAAGGTAAGCTTAGAAAGGTGTAGGAAATAGCATCTTTTCATTTATTCATGCATGAATTTAAATTATAAAGCTTTAATTTATAGTTTATTCAATCCTTTCCTAAGATATAAATTGACCTAGGTGAAGGAACATCAAAGGGAAAGGAGATAGCTAGAGAGTAGAAGAGGAAAAGAAAGAGGAATTCAAGAAAGGTTTGGTGTTTGTATCATTTTCTGTTTTCCTATGATTCTGCCATGAATAAGTGAAATTAGGGGTTGATTTTACTTGCTGGAAATGTTGCTTTGATTGTATAAATATGTTATATGAATGCTAAAATGATGTTTGAGAGGCTTAGAGTAAAGAAATTTAATATGAGAGCTAAAAGTGCAAATCTGGCAGAATAGGTTGTAACAGGGCAGCTTGTGTTGACATCCTTATAACTTATTGTGTATTTATTGAAATTAGGCCTAAGATATACCAAATGAAAGCTGAGACAAAGATCTAAAACTTTTATGAATTGACTAAATTCTGAATCTGTAGGTAACATGATGAAAATTTGAAGTGAACCTAAACTGGACACAGAGTTAGTGCATCCGGAACAGTGTGTATTGATTACACCATAACTAATTTTGTACTCAGTGAAATTTGTTAATACTAGTTCCAAATGAATCCTAAAACATATACCTAAAACTTTGTAGAAGACATTTAAGCTTGAATTTGTATGGAAATGTCTGAATCTGATAAGTTTTGTGATACTATTAACAAGTACCAATACTGAACTGATTAAGACCTTATTGAGCAGCTTGTAAAGAAAAATTCATAACTTAAGTTAGGATGATCAGATTTACATGAACCATACCTTGTTGGAAAGATAAGACATAAATATACATTTCTTATGAAGAAACTGAAGTCAAATTGTAACTCTAAACTGCTTGAAAAGTTTATGCAATATATGGCAGAATGTAGTTTTCTATATTGAAATGCTAAGTCAATAAAGTTTTGCACTATTTGCCATGAGTTTTCCATATTGTAAACCTTGGCATATGATATATGTACTTTGGAAAAAGAAATCAAATAGCTTCAAATGACATGGATTTACATTGATACATTGAGTTAATGATACTTGGCCCTGGTAAACGTAATAGGAGTCGAGGTTAGCTTAAGGGTATGGCATGCCATATAAACATACAGAGTTCGCAGTACTGCTACCGATACATGATTTTATTTGAGGTTACATATCAGGTACCTCATAAGCACGGTCATAGAGCCCTGCTATCACAGTTTTGGCCTCTGAGCCTACCGTTTGGCACTCTGTGCCTACCGTTATAACTCCTTAACTACCTAGTCGATCCTACTATGTGTTTATAAGGGCTAAGATCTTAATTAAGATTGATACTTGATTTTGGTGAACTTATTAGTGAGTGTTAATATGTTTGCATCTACTAGCTTGTAATTGTTTACCTGATTATCTATATAAGTGAACTTGTTTGCTCTATTTTGTTATTTGTTTGCTATCACCCACTGAGCATTAGCTCAGCGTGTTGGTTTTTACCTCACGCAGGTTGTAGATAAAGTAGGCACGCGAAGTTCATCAGAGGTCTACATCAGATATCAAGGCCATTATCATAGCTGGTTGTTTTGAGTCTCTGAGTCATAGTATAGTTTTATTTTGGCATGTACATATTAAATAGAGTGAGTTATGAAGGTTATGTAAATCAAAGAATAGTAAGATGTCAAATAACAGTTGATAATTTTGCATGTGTTTTTCATATATGCTACAGGTTGAAATGTTGATGAAACAGATGAGACTCTGCTAAAATTTTGGTTTAAAATCTTACATTTACCTTAATCGCTTTATAAAATTTACTTGGACTATCTAAAACTTGGTATTTACAGATAAAGGAAATTGTTTAGTCTTGATATGTCTAAAAGGTATAGTTTGTGACAGACCTTGCTTTATCTACACTTGATAGGGTAAGGGGTGTTACAATTAGTGGTATCAGAGCAAAGGTTTAGGCGATTCTAGGTCATAGTATGTATGTGTATATGTGTCATATATGTACATGCCAAAATGAGTTACAGCTATGATATGGTTCTGATGTAAATCTCTTCTTTGTGTCTTTAGGTCTGATAGAAGATGTCATCTGAGTCACAGAGAGCAGTAGATGAAGAGGTAGAGAGTCATGCTCCCTCTGAGGCAGCTGCACCTGCTGCTGCTCCTCCACCTGCTGCTGCTGGCGGACCAGGGCAGGATGCATTGTTTCAGCAAATAGCTGAGTTGCTTAGGAGGGTTACACAAAATGTACCAGAGGTACCACCACCACCACCTGTAGCAGTCCAGGTTCCCCCACCTGTTGTAGCCCAGGCACAATCTAGGCCTCCAATAGAAAAACTCAGGAAGTATGGTGCTACAGATTTTAGAGGTAAAAAGGAAGATGATCCTTCAGCTGCAGAATTCTGGTTAGAAAGTACAGAAAGGGTTTTACAGCAGCTACAGTGTTCACCAGCAGAGAGCTTGATGTGTGCAGTATCATTGCTAAAAGATGAAGCCTATAGATGGTGGACAACATTAACACAGATGGTTCGACCAGAGCGGCAGACTTGGGAATTCTTTTTGGCAGAGTTTAAGAAGAAATATGTTGGGGCCTTATATATAGAGGAGAGAAGGAGGGAGTTCTTATACCTCAGACAGGGCAGGCTTACAGTAACTGAGTATGAGCGAGAATTTGTCAGACTTAGTAAGTATGCCACAGAGATAGTTCCTACAGAGGAAGAAAGATGTAAACGCTTTGAGCAAGGATTACATGCTGATATCAGGATGTACCTCACAGCTATGCATATCAGGGAACTTTCAGTTTTAGTGGAGACGGCCCATAGCCTGGAGCGAATTAAAGAAGAAGAGCAAAGTAGAAAGCAGAAAGGGCAGCAGAAGAGGAGCCAGAGCCAGTATCAGGGACAATCCTCTGCATCTCAGACAACTAGTAAGAGACAGAGGGAATTTCAGCAGACAGGGCAGAGAGGGCCACCTAGGCAGATTCAGAGACCTGGGCAGAGTTCAGTAGTGAGGTCTGGACAGCAGACTACCTCAGTATCCAGTACAGGAGGACCAGGTAGAGGGTTGCCACCAGTATGTGAGCATTGTGGCAGGAGACATGGCGGAGTATGCAGGAGATTAACTGGGGCTTGCTACTTATGTGGAAGCTCAGACCACTTTATGAGGGATTGTCCTAGAGGCCAGTCAGTGCAGCCTATGCAGACAGAGAGATCTATGCCGACAGGGTCTAGAGGCAGAGGTAGAGGTAGAGGTGAATCTAGTAATGCTCAGAGTCACAGAGTATCAGAGACAGTAGATAGACCAGACACTAGAGCACCTGCCAGGGCATATGCTATTCGTGCAAAGGAAGACCAGGACAAACCAGATGTTATAGCTGGTAAATTTTCTATCTTTGGCAAATATGTTTATGCATTAATTGATCCTGGTTCCACACATTCATACATCAGCATACCCATCAGTAATGAGAAGGGAATTCAAGTAGAACCTTTAGAACATGACATAGCAGTGACCAATCCCTTAGGACATCTTGTGATTGTGAATAGAGTTTACAGAGATTGTCCTATATGTGTGCAAGGTCATACCTTTTTAGGTGACTTGATAGAGTTACCTTTTAGAGAGTTTGATGTGATTCTGGGTATGGATTGGTTGTCTAGACATCATGTCATAGTTGACTGTAAGTTAAAGCGAGTTACACTCAAAACATTAGAGGGTTCTGAGGTTATAGTTGTGGGTGAGAGGTCAGATTACCTCTCTAATGTCATATCTGCCACTACAGCTAGGAGGTTGATTAGAAAAGGCTGTACAGCCTATCTAGCTAGTGTAATTGAAACTAAGAAGGAAGGTCCTAGTGTGTCAAACCTACCCACAGTATGTCATTTTCCAGATGTATTTCCTGAAGAGTTGCCAGGGTTACCTCCAGAAAGGGAAGTGGATTTTGCTATAGAAGTTGTGCCAGGCACCGCACCTATTTCAATTGCTCCTTACAGAATGGCTCCTACAGAATTGAAAGAGTTGAAAATACAGTTACAAGAGTTACTTGATAAGGGCTTTATTCGACCTAGTGTTTCACCATGGGGTGCACCAGTGTTGTTTGTGAAAAAGAAAGATGGATCTCTTCGATTGTGCATTGATTACAGACAGTTGAATAAGGTAACTATAAAGAATAAATATCCACTGCCCAGAATAGATGATTTGTTTGATCAGTTGAAAGGGGCCAGCATTTTCTCTAAGATAGATTTGAGATCGGGCTACCATCAGTTGAGAGTTAAAGGGGCAGATGTGCCTAAGACTGCATTCAGGACACGATATGGACATTATGAGTTTCTGGTTATGCCATTCGGGTTAACAAATGCACCTGCATCATTCATGGATCTAATGAACCGTATCTTCCATCCATATTTAGACCAGTTTGTTGTAGTATTCATTGATGATATTCTGGTATACTCTAAAACTAGGGAAGACCATGACAGGCATCTGAGGGTAGTATTGCAGACTCTGAGGGAAAAGCAACTTTATGCCAAGTTCAGTAAATGTGATTTTTGGCTCAATGAAATAACATTTTTGGGACATGTTGTATCAGCAGAGGGAATCAGGGTAGATCCCAGAAGATTAAAGCTGTTCTGGAATGGAAGCCACCAAAGAATGTTGCAGAGGTCAGGAGTTTCTTGGGTCTAGCTGGGTACTACAGACGGTTTGTGAAAGGGTTTTCACTTATAGCAGCTCCATTGACTAAATTACTACATAAGAATGTTAAGTATGTTTGGGATGATAGATGTCAGGCAAGCTTTGACAGATTGAAGACTATGCTCACTGAAGCACCTATACTTACACAACCTGTTTCTGGCAAGGAATTTGTGATATACAGTGATGCTTCTCACAATGGACTTGGATGTGTTTTGATGCAAGAAGGTAAAGTGATTGCCTATGCTTCCAGACAATTGAAGCCACATGAGAAGAACTATCCTACCCATGATCTAGAGTTGGCGGCCATAGTTTTTGCACTAAAGATATGGAGACATTACTTATATGGTGAGAAATGTTACATCTATATAGATCATAAAAGCCTAAAATACTTATCCACACAAAAGGACCTAAACCTGAGATAGAGAAGATGGCTGGAGTTACTAAAAGATTATGATTGCATTATAGATTATCACCCATGCAAAGCTAATTTGATAGCAAATACACTCAACAAGAAATCCTTATTTGCATTAAGATTAATGAATGCGCGGTTGACTATATCGGATGATGAAGCTATCATAGCAGAATTAAAAGTTAGACTCGGTTTACTATAATAAATTAAAGAAGTATAGAAAGAAGATACAGAAATAGCTTTATGGACTAGACAAGTACAAGAGGGGAAGAAGCAGAAGCATGTGATAAGTGATGATGGCTACTTGTACTATAGTAAAAGAATATGTGTACCTAACACTGGAGAATTGAAGCAGAGTATTCTTATAGAGGCTCACAACAGTCCATATGCTATGCATCCAGGTAGCACTAAGATGTATCAAGATCTGAAGGTGCACTATTAGTGGTCGGATATGAAAAGAGTTATAGTTGAATTTGTCAACGGGTAAAAGCAGAACATCATGTTCCATCAGGGTTATTGCAGCCTATCGCTAAATGGGATAGAATTATCATGGATTTTGTGATAGGATTGCCACTCACACCAAGGAAAAAAGATGTCATTTGGGTAATAGTTGACAAGTTAACTAAATCAGCGCATTTCTTGCCAATCAGAATGGATTATACATTAGAAAAGTATGCAGAATTGTACATTAATGAAATTGTGAGACTACATGGTGTTCCTATCTCTATCATATCAGACAGAGATCCAAGATTCACATCCAGATTCTGGGAAAAACTACATGAAGCTCTAGGGACAAGATTGAATTTTAGTACAGCTTTTCATCCTCAGACAGATGGCCAGTCAGAGAGAGTAATTCAAGTTTTGGAAGATATGCTCAGAAGTTGTGTAATTGAATTTGAAGGAAGCTGGGAAAGATATCTCCCACTAGTAGAATTTGCTTACAACAACAGTTATCAGGCTAGTATTAAAATGGCCCCTTATGAAGCATTGTATGGCAGAAAATGTAGAACCCCATTATGCTGGACAGAACTTAGTGAAGCTAAACTTGTAGGTCCAGAGTTGGTAAGACAGACTGAGGAGAAAGTGAAGATTATCAAAGAAAGATTGAAAGCTGCAACAGATAGGCAAAAATCCTATGCAGATTTGAGAAGAAAAGATATAGAATTTGCTGTTGGGGACAAAGTGTTTTTAAAAGTTTCTCCGTGGAAGAAAGTGCTAAGATTTGGCAAGAAAGGTAAGCTAAGCCCTCGGTTTATTGGTCCATATGAAATAATTGAGCGTGTGGGTCCAGTAGCCTACAGGCTAGCTTTACCTCCAGAGTTAGACAGAATACACAATGTCTTTCCATGTATCCATGTTAAGAAGATACAGATCTGATCCTTCACATGTCATTCCAGCTGAAACCATTGATGTACAATCTGACCTAACTTATGAAGAAGAACCAGTGAAAATTTTAGCAAGGGAAATGAAAGAGTTAAGAAATAAGAAGATTCCCTTAGTGAAAGTGTTGTGGAGAAATCACAAGGTAGAAGAAGCTACATGGGAGAGTGAAGAAGTGATGAAGCAACAATATCCACAGCTATTCAAAGCAGGTAAAATTTCGAGGACGAAATTTCTTAAGAGGAGAAGAGTTGTAACATCCTCAAACCCATAGCTAGAGTAGTGACATCACTATGTATGGGTTAGGCTATTTCACTACTAGAGTAAGTGGCATTAGGGGAGGTGCTAGCTTAACTCTAAGCTGCTAATAACTGAATCATAGAAAACTCAAATAAAGAAACGGACGTATCCAGAAATAAAGTAGACAGTGTGATTAGCAAGTCGGGAACGAGTCACTTTCGGGAGGTGCTTAGGGTTTCCCGACGTGCTTGCTTGAGGTGCTTGTTTAAATCCGTCATGCTTGCTTAAGTGAAAAGGACTTCTAAAGGCTAAAAGCATAATTTAGTAGGTCAATCTATGATTATTGAAAGTTTGAAAACTAAATTGAAACATGGTAAAGAGTTTAGTAGGTTAAAGTGTAAATATGGAAAGTTAAAACATAAAATTAAGTTTACCCACCATGTGTCACCTAACTATGTATGAAATAATGACAAAGAAAAGTTAAAAAAAAGGTGGGTTGTCTTCTCCACCCACACCATTGCCGTAGGTCACTTCATTTTCAAAGAAGAAATTTTGCTTTTCTTTCTCCCGCCAAAACTAAGCCAAAATCTCACCCAATCAACTTCTTCCTTTAACCAAAATTTACCCTAAGACCAAGAGCTAAAGGAACAGCCATATATTGAAAGAATTGAAGAAGAAAAGTTTAGGGTTCCATATACATCAAGCTTGAAAATCAAAGGTGAGCTTATAAATGTGTAGAAAATGGCATCTTCCCATTTCTTCATGCATGAATTTGAATTATAAAGCTTTAATTTACAATTTATTCAATCATTCCCTAAGATATAACTTGACCTAGGTGAAGGAACATCAAAGGAAAAGGAGATAGCTAGAGAATAGAAGAGGAAAAGAAAGAGGAATTCAAGAAAGGTTTGGTGTTTGTATGATTTTCTGTTTTCCTTTGATTCTGCCATGAATAAGTGAAATTAGGGGTTGATTTTACTTGCTGGAAATGTTGCTTTGATTGTATAAATATGTTATATGAATGTTAAAATGATGTTTGAAAGGCTTAGAGTAAAGAAATTTAACATGAGAGCTAAAAGTGCAAATCTGGCAGAATAGGTTGTAACAAGGGCAGCTTGTGTTACAACTTTATAACTTATTGTGTATTTATTGAAATTAGGCCTAAGATATACCAAATGAAAGCTGAGACAAAGATCTAAAACTTTCATGAATTGACCAAATTCTGAATCTGTAGGTAAGATGATGAAAATTGCAAGTGAACCTAAACTGGACACAGTAGTAGTGCATCCGGAACAGAGTGTATTGATTATACCATAACTAATTATGTACTCAGTGAAATTTGTTAAGACTAGTACCAAATGAATCTTAAGAAGTATACCTAAACCTTTGTAGAAGACACTTAAGCTTGAATTTGTATGAAAATGCATGAATCTGATATGTTTTATGATACTATAAACAAGTACCAATACTGGACTGAGTAAGACCTTATGGAGTAGGTTGTAAAGAAACATTCATAACTTAAGTTAGGGTGGTCAGATTTGTATGAACCATAACTTGTTGGAAAGATAAGACATAAATGTACATTTTTATGACGAAACTGAAGTCAAATTGTAACTCTAAACTGCTTGAAAAGTTTATGCAAATATGGCAGAATGTAGTTTTCTATATTGGAATGCTAAGTCAATAAAGTTTTGCACTATTTGTCATGAGTTTTTCATCTTGTTCACCTTAACATATGATATATGTACTTTGGAAATGAATTCAAATTGTTTCAAATGATATGCATTTATGTTGAACATTGAACATTGAATTAAAGATACTTGGCCCTGGTAAACTTAATAGGAGTCGAGGTTAGTTTAAGGGTATGGCATGCCATATATACAGACAGAGTTCGCAGTACTGCTACCGATACATGATCTATGTTTGAGGTTACATATCTAGTACCTCATAAGCATGGCCATAGAGCCCTGCTATCACAGTTTTGGCCTCTGAACCTACCGTTCGGCACCCTGTGCCTACCGTTATAACTCCTTATCTACCTAGTCGATCCTACTATGTGTTTATAAGGGCTAAGATCTTAATTAAGATTGATACTTGATTTTGTGAACTTATTGGTGAATGTTAACATGTTTGCATCTACTAGCTTGTAATTGTTTACTTGATTATCTATATAAGTGAACTTGTTTGCTTTATTTGTTATTTGTTTGCTATCACCCACTGAGCATTAGCTCAGCGTGTTGGTTCTTACCTCACGCAGGTTGTAGATAAAGTAGATACGCGGAAGTTCATCAGAGGTCTACATCAGATATCAAGGCCATTATCATAGCTGGTTAGTTTTGAGTCTCTGAGTCATAGTATCAGTTTATTTTGGCATGTACATATTAATAGAGTGAGTTGTAAAGGTTATGTAATCAAAGAATAGTAAGATATCAAATGACAGTTGTTAGTGTAATTATAAGTGTGATTTTCATATGTATTACAGGTTAAAGTGCTAATGAAACAGAGGAAACTCTGCCGAAAATTTTGGTTTAAAAATCTCACATTTATTTTAATCACTTGATGAAATTTACATGCATTACCTAAAAACTTGGTATTTACAGATAAAGAAATTGTTTAGTCTGATATATCTAAAAAGGCATAGTTTGTGACATTCCTTGCTCTATCTACACTTTGATAGGGTAAGGGGTGTTACAATTAGTGGTATCAGAGCAAGGTTTAGGCGATTCTAGGTCATAGTATGTATGTGTATATGTGTCATATATGTACATGCCAAAATGAGTTATCAGCTATGATATGGTTCTGATGTAAATCTCTTCTTTTGTGTTTAGGTCATATAAAAGATGTCATCTGAGTCACAGAGAGCAGTAGATGAAGAGGTAGAGAGTCATGCTCCCTCTGAGGCAAGCTGCACCTGCTGCTGCTCCTCCACCTGCTGCTGCTGGCGGACCAGGGCAGGATGCATTGTTTCAGCAAATAGCTGAGTTGCTTAGGAGGGTTACACAAAATGTACCAGAGGTACCACCACCACCACCTGTAGCAGTCCAGGTTCCCCCACCTGTTGTAGCCCAGGCACAACCTAGGCCTCCAATAGAAAAACTCAGGAAGTATGGTGCAACAGATTTAGAGGTAAAAAGGAAGATGATCCTTCAGCTGCAGAATTCTGGTTAGAAAGTACAGAAAGGGTTTTACAGCAGCTACAGTGTTCACTAGCAGAGAGCTTGATGTGTGCAGTATCATTGCTAAAAGATGAAGCTTATAGATGGTGGACAACATTAACACAGATGGTTCGACCAGAGCGACAGACTTGGGAATTCTTTCTGTCAGAGTTTAAGAAGAAATATGTTGGGACCTTATATATAGAGGAGAGAAGGAGGGAGTTCTTATACCTCAGACAGGGCAGGCTTACAGTAACTGAGTATGAGCGAGAATTTGTCAGACTTAGTAAGTATGCCACAGAGATAGTTCCTACAGAGGAAGAAAGATGTAAACGCTTTGAGCAAGGATTGCATGCTGATATCAGAATGTACCTCACACCTATGCATATCAGGGAACTCTCAGTTTTAGTGGAGACGACCCACAGCTTGGAGCGAATTAAAGAAGAAGAGCAAAGTAGAAAGCAAAGAGGGCAACAAAAGAGGAGCCAGAGTCAGTATCAGGGATAATCCTCTGCATCTCAGACAACTAGCAAGAGACAGAGGGAATTTCAGCAGACAGGGCAGAGAGGGCCACCTAGGCAGATTTAAAGACCTGGGCAGAGTTCAGTAGTGAGGTCTGGACAGCAGACTACCTCAGTATCCAGTACAGGAGGACCAGGTAGAGGGTTGCCACCTGTATGTGAGCATTGTGGCAGGAGACATGGTGGAGTATGCAGGAGATTAACTGGGGTTTGCTATTTATGAGGAAGCTCAGACCACTTTATGAGGATTGTCCTAGAGGCCAGTCAGTGCAGCCTATACAGACAGAGAGATCTATGCCGACAGGGTCTAGAGGCAGAGGTAGAGGTAGAGGTGAATCTAGCAACGCTCAGAGTCATAGAGTATCAGAGACAGTAGATAGGCCGGATACTAGAGCACCTGCCAGGGCCTATGCCTATTCGTGCAAAGGAAGACCAGACAAACCAGATGTTATAGCTGGTAAATTTTCTATCTTTGGCAAATATGTTTATGCATTAATTGATCCTGGTTCCACACATTCATACATCAGCATACCCATCAAGTAATGAGAAGGGAATTGAAGTAGAACCTTAGAACATGACATAGCAGTGACCAATCCCTTAGGACATCTTGTGATTGTGAATAGAGTTTATAGAGATTGTCCTATATGTGTGCAAGGTCATACCTTTTTAGGTGACCTGATAGAGTTACCTTTTAGAGAGTTTGATGTGATTTTGGGTATGGATTGGTTGTCTAGACATCATGTCATAGTTGACTGTAAGTTAAAGCGAGTTACACTCAAAACATTAGAGGGTTCTGAGGTTATAGTTGTGGGTGAGAGGTCAGATTACCTCTCTAATGTCATATCTGCCACTACAGCTAGGAGGTTGATTAGAAAAGGCTGTACAGCTTATCTGGCTAGTGTGACTGAAACTAAGAAGGAAGGTCCTAGTGTGTCAAACCTACCCACAGTATGTCATTTTCCAGATGTATTTCCTGAAGAGTTGCCAGGGTTACCTCCAGAAAGGGAAGTGGATTTTGCTATAGAAGTTGTGCCAGGCACCGCACCTATTTCAATTGCTCCTTACAGAATGGCTCCTACAGAATTGAAAGAGTTGAAAATACAGTTACAAGAGTTACTTGATAAGGGCTTTTATTCGACCTAGTGTTTCACCATGGGGTGCACCAGTGTTGTTTGTGAAAAAGAAAGATGGATCTCTTCGATTGTGCATTGATTACAGACAGTTGAATAAGGTAACTATAAAGAATAAATATCCACTGCCCAGAATAGATGATTTGTTTGATCAGTTGAAAGGGGCCAGCATTTTCTCTAAGATAGATTTGAGATCGGGTTACCATCAGTTGAGAGTTAAAGGGGCAGATGTGCCTAAGACTGCATTCAGGACACGATATGGACATTATGAGTTTCTGGTTATGCCATTTGGGTTAACAAATGCACCTGCATCATTCATGGATCT
>NC_035178.2:21662618-21694307 GCF_001659605.2 Manihot esculenta | reverse complement strand
ATTGATACATTGAGTTAATGATACTTGGCCCTGGTAAACGTAATAGGAGTCGAGGTTAGCTTAAGGGTATGGCATGCCATATAAACATACAGAGTTCGCAGTACTGCTACCGATACATGATCTATATTAGAGGTTACATATCTGGTACCTCATAAGCATGGCCACAAAGCCCTGCTATCACAGTTTTGGCCTCTGAGCCTACCGTTCGGCACCCTGTGCCTACCGTTATAACTCCTTATCTACCTAGTCGATCCTACTATGTGGTTATAAGGGCTAAGATCTTAATTAAGATTGATACTTGATTTTGTGAACTTATTGGTGAATGTTAACATGTTTACATCTACTAGCTTGTAATTGTTTACTTGATTATCTATTTATGCGAGCTTGTTTGTTTTATTCTGTTATTTGTTGTTATCACCCACTGAGCATTAGCTCAGCGTGTTGGTTTTTACCTCACGCAGGTTGTAGATAACGTAGGCACGTGAAGTTCATCAGAGGTCTACATCAGATACCAAGGCCATTATCATAGCTGGTTGTTTTGAGTCTCTGAGTCATAGTGCAGTTATAATTTGGCATGTACATATTTAATAGAGTGAGTTGTAACGGTTATGTTGTAAAGGTTATGTAATCAAAGAATAGTAAGATGTCAAATATCAGTTGATAATTTTTCATGTGTTTTTCATGTGCTACAGTTTGAAATATTAATGAAACAGATGAGACTCTGTTAACTTTTTAGTTTAAAATCTCACATTTATTTGATGAAATTTACATGCATTACCTTAAAACTTGGTATTTACAGATAAAGGTAATTGTTTAGTTGTGATATATCTAAAAAGGTATACCTTGTGACATTCCTTGCTCTGTCTACTCTTTGATAGGGTAAGAGGTGTTACAAATATAGCATTTTCTGATAATCCAATGATGATGTGATCGTTTGCTTGATCAGGGATATCGCCGGCTAATAGGTCGGTGATCCCGCGACTATAGCCATAATGGGTATACGCGGGACTGTGCCTGATAATGATAACTTTGTGCCGAGACTCATCTTATCCAGGGGAGGGCCAGTTATGCTAATAAACAGGGTGTTGAGGTGTGCGGGCCTTCCTTTCCTAGAGTGGGGCCGCGCTACCCACTCATCAGATCTTGCCACGTGGACCTATTATGTGTTGACAACTCATGCCTTTCTTTGGGCGACCCTTGTGCAGCATCACGTGGACCTATTATGTGTTGAAATTCTCACAGCACCTCGACCCATCAAATGAATAAGTTTTTATTAAACGAGTTTCTTAGGTTCCCGATAATAAGTTTTAAATGAGCAGCCCTAATTTCATGAGTCTCTTATTTCGCAAACCTTTCTAAAAAAACCGCATTTTGTTTCCCGCGGCCCAGTTTCTTTTCTCATTTGAGCCGAAAATGTTGCGTTGCATCGCATCCATTACATTGGATTACGCTGAAGGAGTTCATGATATGCTGTAGTGTTAAATTTTCTTTTGTCGATTTCATCACCGCACTGTGCAACGAAACTCAACAAATTCTTTAGGGAGTGGATTGTGTAAATCTAGCATCAAATTGAGTTCAGCACCAAAGAATACGCATATCTTTTCTTCTCATGGACAATGTGTGCCTTTGAGTGGAAATTTTAATACGATTACTCTATCGTGATGAAAATAACGTTCAAAACTGTACGAAAAATCTATAAAAAGCCTGAAAATTCGGACAGAATAATTTTTTCTAGGGTCGAAACTTGGCCAAACTGCCTTCGACTGTAATCTCATGTTTTCTGTTGTCAGTTTAATCACCGCACGACGCGGCGAAACCCGACGAGTGAGCGAGCAGATTGAATAGAAAATGGAAAAACAAAAAAGACAAAGAGCAACATGCGAGTATCTTGGCCGTCTACCCACGCAGTAACCTATATAAAAGGAAACTTTGAAGTGTCTCGTTTTATTTGGTAAAACTTACAACTTGAAATATGCTCATCTCCTCGATAATCCATGTATCGCGGCTAGGAGCTGCGAGGTTTGAGCGTTGACAATACTAGCAAATGGTTGGAGTCAATTTTCCCTTAAGTGTGGGTTTAACATTTGCACACAAGGATTTTACAGGGCCTTCCTTTCCTCCGTACGTCAAGTTAATGTCAGCGAGCTCGACCTTCTGGCATGGAAAACTACTGCTGCAATTAAGTCGAACAGCTACTGCGGTCGCTGAAGAGCCCCTAATATTCTTGAAGGTGACGTTGGAGATCTTAACTTTTGACGGAAGCTGAAACAAACATCAGAAACGGCAAAGGGTTACAGAAATTTCATGTTGCGGGCAGATTTGTCCACGGACAATGCATTAAGAGACTCTTTCATTTTCATTTCTTTTCGCGTTACCTTTGGATTGCACTGATTCCATGGGCAGTACATTTGATCTATAATGATAGGGTTGCGGACATTTTTCATCATAATATCCTCGAAATGCATATCAGAGGCCATGCCACCATGTAATGCCGGCCATGTCTTAATTCTCACTCCATTGTCGGTGTCATAGAAGGTGCAGTTCCTTACGAAAATTCCAGAGACAAATTCATCAGTGGTCTTCCCTAAACTTCCCACGCTAATGCCATGTCCATGTCCACATCGTACGTTTGTGATCCTTATTTGTTCGCTGGCACCACCAATGGAGATGCAGTCATCGCCGGTGGCAATATTTGAATTAATAATGTTGATCCCGTTTGAATGCCCGATGTGAATTCCATCTGTATTGACGCTATCTCCTGGTGCAGTGATCGTGAAGCGATCGAAAGTAAGGTTTTTGCCACCTAGAAGATTGACATGGAAATTCTTACTATCGAGCGATGTTACGTCCTGAACTACGCTGTTGGTGATGAAGTCAAACCGCAAGCTCTGGCGTGTTTTTAAAGGGACAAGAAGCACATAAAGGAAACGTTATTAATCATCTTACAAAGCAGTATGATACATGCACAATATACGATTCAATTAAACTTACAACTGGAAGTCTCTTGCATTTTGGATTTCGACCGCAGTTATTTTGCTTCCAAGCCACTTGCCCTTGTCCGTCGAAGGTTCCACCACCGGATAATTTGAATTGATCAATGTATGCAAAAGTAATCCAGCTGTCCTTGGCATAACTGCTAGGGTTTATCGGTGCCAATAAGGTTCCTTGGACTTGAAGCTCCATGGCTCCCTTGCATGGACCATTTAAGTCAGTTAAACCTATGGAATATGTTCCTTTGGGTACTACAACTATGTTGGAACCCTTTGCTGAACAAGCCTCTTTCCACGCGCCCAATAATGCCTGAAAAGGAAAAAAAAAAGGGAGATGAAAGTTCAGTTAAAATGAGGTATAAGAAAATCACGGCGAAATTAAAAATTAGGAATCGTCAGCACACCTTGCTAATATCTGACTTGCCATCGGCTTTACCACCATAATTTTTCACATCAAATACGGCAGATTGAACTCTACCAGCAAAAACAAACAATAATAGCAAAGATGTCAGGGAAAAATACGTCTCCAGGGTCGTCATCTTCATGAAGCCTTTTCTTTTCTAAGTTCTTTCGTAAAATGCGCGGCAAATTAGAATGGATTTCTCCTTGTTTGCAAAAGCTTTTATATCTAAGCAATTATCTAAAGTTACCGGATTTTATAACGGAGGGAAGTTATTTACTTGTAACTTTTGTTCTATTATTGGAAATTGTTTTGTCGCTTTTTAATAAAAAGCATAACAGAGAAATACCGACTAACGTCTAACCTATAAGTAGATATTGTCTTGTTTTTCATTCGTTTGCAGCAAAACTTATCTTTACGTCTAAGCCTTTCATACTGATATAGCGATTTCTTACTTGTTCATGACAAGCACCCTCCAACGCCAATAGTAGATTTTCATTTGTCTCGCACCGTGCAATATTCCAAAATATTGCATAAAAAAAATAGAATTCACATAAGTAGAAATCGCATGCACTTTTTATGAGCCGCGTCACGTTTCCTTTTAAAGAAAAGGAAACGGAGCAACGATTAATCGTGACACATACTCACAGTGACTTCCTTTCTTGAAGAGATTTTAAGTGATGATGCTTGAGTAGATCCTAAATCATAGCACGGGTAGATTTATTCGCTTCACAGAATATTCTATTTTCATAAAATTAGTGCCATGTACCTTCTAAATTCATAATCGGTCCTTGAATCTTTTGAAAATTGCCCTTAGCATGCAATAAAAAAAAAATTTAAAGACATTAAAAAAACCTAATGAGAAAATGTATTTTTCACCGAAGAGATTTCAACGCCTCAATATGTCGTGTAGTGACACAAAGTGAGCTAAAATGAAAAGCAAAATAGGCGACGCACATATTCACGGGGTTCGACAATATGTCGATGTGATAGAGCTTGTGCATTTTTTATTCCAAAACTTTGAGCTTATTGACCAACGAGCACCCGGGCTAGCTTGGTGATGCAGTCAGAAAATAGAGCTGTGCTGTTATTGGTTAAACCTGCAAGAATGAGAACGTGAGGTGATGGGTGCCCACGGCAGCCACTCCGACGCTCAACTCAATAAGCCTGAAGAGAAAAGCGAGAGAAAGGAATTGCTCATAACTTGAACAGTATAAAAGAACATCGTACCTTTGCCTCTCTGGTCGTTCTCCTTTAATACTGTAAGAAGACAAAGATAAATATAGCATTTTCTGATAATCCAATGATGATGTGATCGTTTGCTTGATCAGGGATATCGCCGGCTAATAGGTCGGTGATCCCGCGACTATAGCCATAATGGGTATACGCGGGACTGTGCCTGATAATGATAACTTTGTGCTGAGACTCATCTTATCCAGGGGAGGGCCAGTTATGCTAATAAACAGGGTGTTGAGGTGTGCGGGCCTTCCTTTCCTAGAGTGGGGCCGCGCTACCCACTCATCAGATCTTGCCACGTGGACCTATTATGTGTTGACAACTCATGCCTTTCTTTGGGCGACCCTTGTGCAGCATCACGTGGACCTATTATGTGTTGAAATTCTCACAGCACCTCGACCCATCAAATGAATAAGTTTTTATTAAACGAGTTTCTTAGGTTCCCGATAATAAGTTTTAAATGAGCAGCCCTAATTTCATGAGTCTCTTATTTCGCAAACCTTTCTAAAAAAACCGCATTTTGTTTCCCGCGGCCCAGTTTCTTTTCTCATTTGAGCCGAAAATGTTGCGTTGCATCGCATCCATTACATTGGATTACGCTGAAGGAGTTCATGATATGCTGTAGTGTTAAATTTTCTTTTGTCGATGTAACACCCCTTACCCGTCTATAAAATAACTTAGTAAAGGATGCCACATACTATACTATATGCAATGACATATGTGGACTTAAGATAGCTTTGACCTTATAAATTGTTCTTTAGTTTGTTTAAATGCATGTTGATTCACAAAATAATTTTATATGGAGAAACCGCAAAAGTCTCCCCTGTTTATTAGCAATTATCCCTGTGAAAACTAGTCATAAAATTTCAATAGTTACTCATTTCACACTATTAAAACCACAAATAGAACATAATAACGTAAAATAGTAAACACATTTATTTATATTCATACTATTTACAATACTCATTTACAGACTCTTGGTAGACTATTAATGTACATGCCAACCATAAACAACCTCTGTACAAATCTTGTGACTGACTGGTTATGATGATGTCTCTGTGCTGATGCAGAACCAGACCTCCTAACTGTTGCTTCCTCTATCTATTACCTGCGCATGGAAAAGTCCAATGCGCTGAGCTTATGCCCAGTGGGTGAATAACAACATATATACTCATTCACATATAATAGGAATAATCATCACATATATAATGAAATCATGTTATATAAAAGCACATAAATATTTTATGTGTCAGTGGACAAATCAGGTCACTACATTTTATAGCAGTAAGATTATTCATATTTTTGTAACCATCTTGTATGCATGCTAGCAAAGCATTAACAAGTCATATAATTAAATCTTAGCCCCTATAAACTCTTCACAGGATCATTTAGCTAGATAAGGGAAACTGTATCTGTATAGCACAAAGTGCCAAACTGTATGGCCCGGGGGCCGAATGTTGTGCCTGTATGGCTAAAAAGCCGGGAAACTGTATGACACATAATGTGTCGATAAGATCATATCATGTAGCCCATTAGGGCGCAGTACTGCTAAACTGTATATGGCATGCCATACCCTTATGCTATCTATGACTCCCACTAAGGTTTACTAGGGCCAAGAATACATATGTACATGTTAAAGATTTATTGGTATCAAACTTATTCATTTAGATGCATACCCTGTTGAAACAAGCAAATATGTCAATAAAAAGGAGTCCTTAGGAGCATACATATGTGTGTAATAGACCATCTTCATTCATGAACACAATATTCAGTCATGAACATATTACTATTTCATCAAGAACATGTATGCAAATTTTTAGTCTATTAAGCTAGCACGTGCATAAAGCAGGCATGTCAAGCTAGCATGTGCATAATTTGGCCACAAAGCTAGCATGTCAATCTCTTTTAGGTCAATATTTACAATTAGGTTTGTTTCTGCCTGAGATTGTATCACATTTTTAAGTAGCTTGTGGACATAATTAGACTCACCTTTCTTCATGAACTTTGTGTATTTATGTCTTAGCTTTCTAACAAGATATATTACATCTAATTCTGACCTTTCTAACTTAAGTTATGAATTTTTCTTTGCAAGCTGCTCAATCAGGTCCTAGCCAGTACAGTTTTGGTATCTGTTTTTAATCTAACAAAACCTATCATATGCATACATTTGCATACAGATTCAATCTTAACTTTCTTGTACAAAGTTTTAGGTATACTTTTCAGGGTTCATTTGGCACTGGTTTTAATTCATTTCATTGAGTAAATCATTAGTTATGGTCTAGGAGATACATGCTGCTCCGGATGCACAATTCCCTGTGACCAGCTTAGGTTCACTAGCCATTTTCACATAATTAGCTACAGATTCAGAATTTGATCACTTCATGAAAGTTTTAGATTTGTGTCTTAGCTTTCATTTGGTATATGTTAGGCTTAATTTCAATGATTACACAATAAGTTATGAGGCTTCTAACACAGACTGTCCTGTTGGAACCTATTCTGCCAGTTTTCTGTTTTTGGCTTCCATGTTGTATCTATGTACTTTAAACCTTCCAATCATCATTTCAACATTCATATTACATATCCATACAATCAAAGCAACATTTCCAGCAAGTAAAATCAACCCCTAATTTCACTTATTCATGACAGAATCAAAGGAAAACATAAAGTCATACAAACACCAAACCTTTTGTAAATTCTTTTCAAAATCTTTAGGTACACCTTAGTTACTCTTTTTCCTTGCCTTTCCCCTTTGATGTACCTTCCTCCCTTTGAGTTTGTTCTTTACAAAGAATAAGAAAAACAGGAGCTTTAATTCATTTAACAACATATAATTAATTGAAACATGAAAGAATATGTTTACCTAACCTAGTTTTCAATTTCATCACTTACCACTTAAGCACCTTAACTTCTCTCTTTCTTTCCTCCCTTTCTATGGTTTCCTTGCTGGTTATGACACTTAAGAACAGATTTTGTGTGAGTGAAAACTTTGTCTTTTTGGAGAAATATGGTGGAGATGAAAGATAAGAAAGCAAAAGCCTTTTTCTCTTTCCTTTTGGTGTAGCCACGGCAAGGATGGAGCAATTGAAGACAACTTTCCATTTCATGCTTAGTCATGCATGGCTAGGTGTCAAATGGTGGGTTAGGTGTAAATGTAGAAAAAGGTGGAGGGCAAACTTGGAATTTTACTTTTAAACTTTCCATATTCACACTTTCACCTACTAAACTTTTCCACATGTTTCAATTTAGTTTTTAAACTTTCAATATTCATAGATTGACCTACTAAACTTACATTTTTAACATTTAGAAGTTCATTTCATTTAAGCAAGCACGTCGGTTTTAGTAAGCACCTCAAGCTAGCACGTCGGGAAACCCTTAAGCACCTCCCGATAGCAACTTGATTCCGACCTGCTTATCGCATTAGATGCTTTATTTTAAGATATATCTGTTTTCTTATTTGAATTCAGTTATTATAGCTTCAAGATATTAAAATACTATTAGTGGTCATTCTTATTTTAACTCTATCTGTGCATGTATAACTCTATATGAAATGCAAGTTGGACCTCTAAACACAACTTTTAGTGCTCTATCTATAAACCAATTGTGAGTCAAATGGCTATGGATAAGCTAACACCTCCCCTAATTAGCTCGAGGTTAAGCTAGCACCTTCCCTGAAGCTAGTTATTCTAACGTCGGAATGGTACAATTGAAAGCTAATGGTTGCTCTATTTCTATCTGCAGGTTTTGGAATGTTACAGTCGATTTCATCACCGCACTGTGCAACGAAACTCAACAAATTCTTTAGGGAGTGGATTGTGTAAATCTAGCATCAAATTGAGTTAAGCACCAAAGAATACGCATATCTTTTCTTCTCATGGACAATGTGTGCCTTTGAGTGGAAATTTTAATACGATTACTCTATCGTGATGAAAATAACGTTCAAAACTGTACGAAAAATCTATAAAAAGCCTGAAAATTCGGACAGAATAATTTTTTCTAGGGTCGAAACTTGGCCAAACTGCCTTCGACTGTAATCTCATGTTTTCTGTTGTCAGTTTAATCACCGCACGACGCGGCGAAACCCGACGAGTGAGCGAGCAGATTGAATAGAAAATGGAAAAACAAAAAAGACAAAGAGCAACATGCGAGTATCTTGGCCGTCTACCCACGCAGTAACCTATATAAAAGGAAACTTTGAAGTGTCTCGTTTTATTTGGTAAAACTTACAACTTGAAATATGCTCATCTCCTCGATAATCCATGTATCGCGGCTAGGAGCTGCGAGGTTTGAGCGTTGACAATACTAGCAAATGGTTGGAGTCAATTTTCCCTTAAGTGTGGGTTTAACATTTGCACACAAGGATTTTACAGGGCCTTCCTTTCCTCCGTACGTCAAGTTAATGTCAGCGAGCTCGACCTTCTGGCATGGAAAACTGCTGCTGCAATTAAGTCGAACAGCTACTGCGGTCGCTGAAGAGCCCCTAATATTCTTGAAGGTGACGTTGGAGATCTTAACTTTTGACGGAAGCTGAAACAAACATCAGAAACGGCAAAGGGTTACAGAAATTTCATGTTGCGGGCAGATTTGTCCACGGACAATGCATTAAGAGACTCTTTCATTTTCATTTCTTTTCGCGTTACCTTTGGATTGCACTGATTCCATGGGCAGTACATTTGATCTATAATGATAGGGTTGCGGACATTTTTCATCATAATATCCTCGAAATGCATATCAGAGGCCATGCCACCATGTAATGCCGGCCATGTCTTAATTCTCACTCCATTGTCGGTGTCATAGAAGGTGCAGTTCCTTACGAAAATTCCAGAGACAAATTCATCAGTGGTCTTCCCTAAACTTCCCACGCTAATGCCATGTCCATGTCCACATCGTACGTTTGTGATCCTTATTTGTTCGCTGGCACCACCAATGGAGATGCAGTCATCGCCGGTGGCAATATTTGAATTAATAATGTTGATCCTGTTTGAATGCCCGATGTGAATTCCATCTGTATTGACGCTATCTCCTAGTGCAGTGATCGTGAAGCGATCGAAAGTAAGGTTTTTGCCACCTAGAAGATTGACATGGAAATTCTTACTATCGAGCGATGTTACGTCCTGAACTACGCTGTTGGTGATGAAGTCAAACCGCAAGCTCTGGCGTGTTTTTAAAGGGACAAGAAGCACATAAAGGAAACGTTATTAATCATCTTACAAAGCAGTATGATACATGCACAATATACGATTCAATTAAACTTACAACTGGAAGTCTCTTGCATTTTGGATTTCGACCGCAGTTATTTTGCTTCCAAGCCACTTGCCCTTGTCCGTCGAAGGTTCCACCACCGGATAATTTGAATTGATCAATGTATGCAAAAGTAATCCAGCTGTCCTTGGCATAACTGCTAGGGTTTATCGGTGCCAATAAGGTTCCTTGGACTTGAAGCTCCATGGCTCCCTTGCATGGACCATTTAAGTCAGTTAAACCTATGGAATATGTTCCTTTGGGTACTACAACTATGTTGGAACCCTTTGCTGAACAAGCCTCTTTCCACGCGCCCAATAATGCCTGAAAAGGAAAAAAAAAAGGGAGATGAAAGTTCAGTTAAAATGAGGTATAAGAAAATCACGGCGAAATTAAAAATTAGGAATCGTCAGCACACCTTGCTAATATCTGACTTGCCATCGGCTTTACCACCATAATTGTTCACATCAAATACGGCAGATTGAACTCTACCAGCAAAAACAAACAATAATAGCAAAGATGTCAGGGAAAAATACGTCTCCAGGGTCGTCATCTTCATGAAGCCTTTTCTTTTCTAAGTTCTTTCGTAAAATGCGCGGCAAATTAGAATGGATTTCTCCTTGTTTGCAAAAGCTTTTATATCTAAGCAATTATCTAAAGTTACCGGATTTTATAACGGAGGGAAGTTATTTACTTGTAACTTTTGTTCTATTATTGGAAATTGTTTTGTCGCTTTTTAATAAAAAGCATAACAGAGAAATACCGACTAACGTCTAACCTATAAGTAGATATTGTCTTGTTTTTCATTCGTTTGCAGCAAAACTTATCTTTACGTCTAAGCCTTTCATACTGATATAGCGATTTCTTACTTGTTCATGACAAGCACCCTCCAACGCCAATAGTAGATTTTCATTTGTCTCGCACCGTGCAATATTCCAAAATATTGCATAAAAAAAATAGAATTCACATAAGTAGAAATCGCATGCACTTTTTATGAGCCGCGTCACGTTTCCTTTTAAAGAAAAGGAAACGGAGCAACGATTAATCGTGACACATACTCACAGTGACTTCCTTTCTTGAAGAGATTTTAAGTGATGATGCTTGAGTAGATCCTAAATCATAGCACGGGTAGATTTATTCGCTTCACAGAATATTCTATTTTCATAAAATTAGTGCCATGTACCTTCTAAATTCATAATCGGTCCTTGAATCTTTTGAAAATTGCCCTTAGCATGCAATAAAAAAAAAATTTAAAGACGTTAAAAAAACCTAATGAGAAAATGTATTTTTCACCGAAGAGATTTCAACGCCTCAATATGTCGTGCAGTGACACAAAGTGAGCTAAAATGAAAAGCAAAATAGGCGACGCACATATTCACGGGGTTCGACAATATGTCGATGTGATAGAGCTTGTGCATTTTTTATTCCAAAACTTTGAGCTTATTGACCAACGAGCACCCGGGCTAGCTTGGTGATGCAGTCGGAAAATAGAGCTGTGCTGTTATTGGTTAAACCTGCAAGAATGAGAACGTGAGGTGATGGGTGCCCACGGCAGCCACTCCGACGCTCAACTCAATAAGCCTGAAGAGAAAAGCGAGAGAAAGGAATTGCTCATAACTTGAACAGTATAAAAGAACATCGTACCTTTGCCTCTCTGGTCGTTCTCCTTTAATACTGTAAGAAGACAGAGATAAATATAGCATTTTCTGATAATCCAATGATGATGTGATCGTTTGCTTGATCAGGGATATCGCCGGCTAATAGGTCGGTGATCCCGCGACTATAGCCATAATGGGTATACGCGGGACTGTGCCTGATAATGATAACTTTGTGCCGAGACTCATCTTATCCAGGGGAGGGCCAGTTATGCTAATAAACAGGGTGTTGAGGTGTGCGGGCCTTCCTTTCCTAGAGTGGGGCCGCGCTACCCACTCATCAGATCTTGCCACGTGGACCTATTATGTGTTGACAACTCATGCCTTTCTTTGGGCGACCCTTGTGCAGCATCACGTGGACCTATTATGTGTTGAAATTCTCACAGCACCTCGACCCATCAAATGAATAAGTTTTTATTAAACGAGTTTCTTAGGTTCCCGATAATAAGTTTTAAATGAGCAGCCCTAATTTCATGAGTCTCTTATTTCGCAAACCTTTCTAAAAAAACCGCATTTTGTTTCCCGCGGCCCAGTTTCTTTTCTCATTTGAGCCGAAAATGTTGCGTTGCATCGCATCCATTACATTGGATTACGCTGAAGGAGTTCATGATATGCTGTAGTGTTAAATTTTCTTTTGTCGATTTCATCACCGCACTGTGCAACGAAACTCAACAAATTCTTTAGGGAGTGGATTGTGTAAATCTAGCATCAAATTGAGTTCAGCACCAAAGAATACGCATATCTTTTCTTCTCATGGACAATGTGTGCCTTTGAGTGGAAATTTTAATACGATTACTCTATCGTGATGAAAATAACGTTCAAAACTGTACGAAAAATCTATAAAAAGCCTGAAAATTCGGACAGAATAATTTTTTCTAGGGTCGAAACTTGGCCAAACTGCCTTCGACTGTAATCTCATGTTTTCTGTTGTCAGTTTAATCACCGCACGACGCGGCGAAACCCGACGAGTGAGCGAGCAGATTGAATAGAAAATGGAAAAACAAAAAAGACAAAGAGCAACATGCGAGTATCTTGGCCGTCTACCCACGCAGTAACCTATATAAAAGGAAACTTTGAAGTGTCTCGTTTTATTTGGTAAAACTTACAACTTGAAATATGCTCATCTCCTCGATAATCCATGTATCGCGGCTAGGAGCTGCGAGGTTTGAGCGTTGACAATACTAGCAAATGGTTGGAGTCAATTTTCCCTTAAGTGTGGGTTTAACATTTGCACACAAGGATTTTACAGGGCCTTCCTTTCCTCCGTACGTCAAGTTAATGTCAGCGAGCTCGACCTTCTGGCATGGAAAACTGCTGCTGCAATTAAGTCGAACAGCTACTGCGGTCGCTGAAGAGCCCCTAATATTCTTGAAGGTGACGTTGGAGATCTTAACTTTTGACGGAAGCTGAAACAAACATCAGAAACGGCAAAGGGTTACAGAAATTTCATGTTGCGGGCAGATTTGTCCACGGACAATGCATTAAGAGACTCTTTCATTTTCATTTCTTTTCGCGTTACCTTTGGATTGCACTGATTCCATGGGCAGTACATTTGATCTATAATGATAGGGTTGCGGACATTTTTCATCATAATATCCTCGAAATGCATATCAGAGGCCATGCCACCATGTAATGCCGGCCATGTCTTAATTCTCACTCCATTGTCGGTGTCATAGAAGGTGCAGTTCCTTACGAAAATTCCAGAGACAAATTCATCAGTGGTCTTCCCTAAACTTCCCACGCTAATGCCATGTCCATGTCCACATCGTACGTTTGTGATCCTTATTTGTTCGCTGGCACCACCAATGGAGATGCAGTCATCGCCGGTGGCAATATTTGAATTAATAATGTTGATCCCGTTTGAATGCCCGATGTGAATTCCATCTGTATTGACGCTATCTCCTGGTGCAGTGATCGTGAAGCGATCGAAAGTAAGGTTTTTGCCACCTAGAAGATTGACATGGAAATTCTTACTATCGAGCGATGTTACGTCCTGAACTACGCTGTTGGTGATGAAGTCAAACCGCAAGCTCTGGCGTGTTTTTAAAGGGACAAGAAGCACATAAAGGAAACGTTATTAATCATCTTACAAAGCAGTATGATACATGCACAATATACGATTCAATTAAACTTACAACTGGAAGTCTCTTGCATTTTTGGATTTCGACCGCAGTTATTTTGCTTCCAAGCCACTTGCCCTTGTCCGTCGAAGGTTCCACCACCGGATAATTTGAATTGATCAATGTATGCAAAAGTAATCCAGCTGTCCTTGGCATAACTGCTAGGGTTTATCGGTGCCAATAAGGTTCCTTGGACTTGAAGCTCCATGGCTCCCTTGCATGGACCATTTAAGTCAGTTAAACCTATGGAATATGTTCCTTTGGGTACTACAACTATGTTGGAACCCTTTGCTGAACAAGCCTCTTTCCACGCGCCCAATAATGCCTGAAAAAAATACCCGGCTAGTTCAGACATCGGAGTTCCTACCGTCAAGTCGGTGGAATTTTGAATGTCAGAGTTTCCCTGAAGGGTAGAGTGAAGGTTTTCTAAAATGTTTTTATATGTTTTAAGTTTTTGATTTGAAAAGGAAATGAGTTTTTAAGAGAAAAGGCTAAGGAAGATTTTCCCACTTTCGGCCCCCTAAAGTTAAAGTTCGGCTGCCGAAAGTACCCCACGTTCGGCCCCCTAAACTTAAGGTTCAGCCCCCTAAAGTGGTGAGGTGTTGCATGGAGCTTTGGCCACCCAACGTGAAGCGGTGGTGCACTTTTAAAGGTGCTTTTGGCCGACTAAGGAGGTGCTTAGGCTCTCCTTTGGTTCAGGAACTTGCTCATGCTTTCTCTCAATGATCTTCCATAGTTTTACATCAAATCTTTCAAAGAAAAGTAGGTTTTAAGTGAGTTAAAGGGAGTTTTGAGAAGTTGTGGAGTTTAGGAGCTTGTGAAGCTTGAATCTCCATCTCTTCAAGTTAGGAGTCACGCCAGCCTTTGTTCTTCAATAGGTAAGTGTGAATCCTTGGTTTTAATTATGTTTTAAATGAGTTTGATGAGGGGAAAGGGGAGTTGTGCATGTGTATGCATGAGTTGTGCATATTAGGGTGTATGGATCCTATGCTTTGTTTGTGGTTGTTGTGTGTTATTTGTTGGAGTTTTAATGTGTTTAAGACTCCTATATGCATGATTAAGTGTTTAGAGTATGTTTGGAGAGGTTGGATGCATGTTTGGAGGGTTGAAGTTCGGATGGCAGGCGTTCTTGTGCACGAAACTGAGTTCTGGATGAACCCAGGTTCGGCCCCCGAAAGTCCAAGTTAGGCCGCCGAACATGCCTGACTTTCGTCTCTGGAGGAAACATTCGGCCGCCGAAGGTGCTGCCGAAGGTGCCCTGTCCAGCTTTCCTTTGCTTGTTTTGCATGCATGTTTTGAGGTGTTTTAAGGGGTCTTAAGGGGAGATGTTTAGAGGTATGTTAGAGTATGTTGGTCCCTCACTTGAGTCCATCTGTGTAGGCACAGAACAGAGGAACCAGAGAGAGCAGCAGTGAGTGTTGCTTCAGAGTTTGCAGAGTTAGCCCAGGGTTAGCCAAGCATTGGCTAGAGGTGAGTAGAACTAAACTTAATCTTTTATTAAAGAAACATAATGCTTTAGCATAGTTCATGCATCATGAATGCTATGATATGTATTAGGGTGATTGCATTAGAATCACGAATGTGAAGCATTGCATATTATGTGATCAGAGATTAGGTGGACCCAGGCGACTCCAATAGCCTAAGCTTCGGCTCCTGTCATTGTGTCAGGTCAGTTGGGCAATTACTTGTTGGAATGCCCTGTGTAGCTCCTTTGGGGGGCCAGTGTTGACAGAGGGTATTTTTGGGGTCATGTCTACCTTAGTGGGGATTGGACCAAGGCGACTTCAATAGCCCGTCGAGGGAGTTTTGGGGTCATGTCTAATCCAAGATATATTGAGATGCTTGTGTTGTGATGCATTTTCATATATAGTGCGTATGAATGAACTGTTTTCAATGTTTCTACTCACTGGGCTTTAGAAGCTCATCCCTTTCCCTTAATCCCAGTTTTGCAGGTACAGGGTTAGCTGGGAAGTCAGAAGCATCAGAGTGTTGGCTTCAGTATGTTTGTGTATAGCATAGTGTGGACATGATGTATGTAAAAGGATATATGTAAAGTAATGTAATAGTTAGTCAGTTAAGGTATAAATGTATTAGAATGTGCTTTTGCCTTTTGTCTATAGTATGTTTCATCCCTTGTATATGCATGTATCCTGTTTTCAGTTTAATGATGAGCAATGAGTCAAACCAGGCTTAATAACATGTTGTGTTTCGAAAACCCAGTGAATTATAACTGTGAGGGAAGACAGGGATTACTTCCTTTGACCCAAGACCAGTGCAATAGGAAAGACCAGGTTTGATTCCTGTGATCCACAGAGTAGACCACTAGAGAAGACCAGGTTTGATTCCTGTGACTCTATGGTAACCAAGTTAACTTATGATATGCTGACCCTTACAGAGTGGGTTCTATGCTGCAGAGCGCATAGGGTATGGAGGTTACTTGGTAAAGCATCACTGGTGTATTATAGATAGCCAGAGGGCTAGTTCAGATTAGTATATCTGAGCATTTGGTTCATATGTGTAACAGCCCGGCCCCGTACGACCGGCCCTGTTACCGCTCACAGCCCGTTACACCTCCTGGGGGCGGCCACTGTGAGCAGCTCTTAACATCCCTTCACCCTCACGGGTTCCAGGCAGGATTTGTCCCTCGGGGGAGCCAGTACGGCCCGCCCTAGCCCGAGTGGATTTGGCCCAAATTTCCCTTTGGAAATTAGGTCGCCTCCCCCACTGCTCGAACCCTTGACCTCCCACTTTAAGGGAATAGTCTGGTGAGAGTGAGTACCAATTCTTAACCCTTGACCTCCCACTTTAAGGGAATAGTCTGGTGAGAGTGAGTACCAATTCTTAAGAATTGGTACTCACTCTCACCAGACTATTCCCTTAAAGTGGGAGGTCAAGGGTTCGAGCAGTGGGGGAGGCGACCTAATTTCCAAAGGGAAATTTGGGCCAAATCCACTCGGGCTAGGGCGGGCCGTACTGGCTCCCCCGAGGGACAAATCCTGCCTGGAACCCGTGAGGGTGAAGGGATGTTAAGAGCTGCTCACAGTGGCCGCCCCCAGGAGGTGTAACGGGCTGTGAGCGGTAACAGGGCCGGTCGTACGGGGCCGGGCTGTTACATAAAAAGGCGCCTTTTTATGTAACAGCCCGGCCCCGTACGACCGGCCCTGTTACCGCTCACAGCCCGTTACACCTCCTGGGGGCGGCCACTGTGAGCAGCTCTTAACATCCCTTCACCCTCACGGGTTCCAGGCAGGATTTGTCCCTCGGGGGAGCCAGTACGGCCCGCCCTAGCCCGAGTGGATTTGGCCCAATTCCTTCCTCTGGGAATTAGGTCGCCTCCCCCACTGCTCGAACCCTTGACCTCCCACTTTAAGGGAATAGTCTGGTGAGAGTGAGTACCAATTCTTCTACTTACTGTAACAGCCCGGAAACCGGTACCCTCTTTGTAACGGCCCAAACTGCTCGACACTAGGATCCAGATCGGCTTAAGGCCGCCGGGACCCGTAGTAAGCCTGCTATGAACTCTGTGTACCTGTTAAAATCCCATACATGATCCGACTGGACTATTACTTTTTAAAACTTGTCTTTAAAACTACCAGACTTAACCTTTAAAACACTGTCCTATAGGTCCAACCATATGAACCAAATGCTCAGATATACTAATCTGAACTAGCCCTCTGGCTATCTATAATACACCAGTGATGCTTTACCAAGTAACCTCCATACCCTATGCGCTCTGCAGCATAGAACCCACTCTGTAAGGGTCAGCATATCATAAGTTAATTTGGTTACCATAGAGTCACAGGAATCAAACCTGGTCTTCTCTAGTGGTCTACTCTGTGGATCACAGGAATCAAACCTGGTCTTTCCTATTGCACTGGTCTTGGGTCAAAGGAAGTAATCCCTGTCTTCCCTCACAGTTATAATTCACTGGGTTTTCGAAACACAACATGTTATTAAGCCTGGTTTGACTCATTGCTCATCATTAAACTGAAAACAGGATACATGCATATACAAGGGATGAAACATACTATAGACAAAAGGCAAAAGCACATTCTAATACATTTATACCTTAACTGACTAACTATTACATTACTTTACATATATCCTTTGACATACATCATGTCCACACTATGCTATACACAAACATACTGAAGCCAACACTCTGATGCTTCTGACTTCCCAGCTAACCCTGTACCTGCAAAACTGGGATTAAGGGAAAGGGATGAGCTTCTAAAGCCCAGTGAGTAGAAACATTGAAAACAGTTCATTCATACGCACTATATATGAAAATGCATCACAACACAAGCATCTCAATATATCTTGGATTAGACATGACCCCAAAACTCCCTCGACGGGCTATTGAAGTCGCCTTGGTCCAATCCCCACTAAGGTAGACATGACCCCAAAAATACCCTCTGTCAACACTGGCCCCCCAAAGGAGCTACACAGGGCATTCCAACAAGTAATTGCCCAACTGACCTGACACAATGACAGGAGCCGAAGCTTAGGCTATTGGAGTCGCCTGGGTCCACCTAATCTCTGATCACATAATATGCAATGCTTCACATTCGTGATTCTAATGCAATCACCCTAATACATATCATAGCATTCATGATGCATGAACTATGCTAAAGCATTATGTTTCTTTAATAAAAGATTAAGTTTAGTTCTACTCACCTCTAGCCAATGCTTGGCTAACCCTGGGCTAACTCTGCAAACTCTGAAGCAACACTCACTGCTGCTCTCTCTGGTTCCTCTGTTCTGTGCCTACACAGATGGACTCAAGTGAGGGACCAACATACTCTAACATACCTCTAAACATCTCCCCTTAAGACCCCTTAAAACACCTCAAAACATGCATGCAAAACAAGCAAAGGAAAGCTGGACAGGGCACCTTCGGCAGCACCTTCGGCGGCCGAATGTTTCCTCCAGAGACGAAAGTCAGGCATGTTCGGCGGCCTAACTTGGACTTTCGGGGGCCGAACCTGGGTTCATCCAGAACTCAGTTTCGTGCACAAGAACGCCTGCCATCCGAACTTCAACCCTCCAAACATGCATCCAACCTCTCCAAACATACTCTAAACACTTAATCATGCATATAGGAGTCTTAAACACATTAAAACTCCAACAAATAACACACAACAACCACAAACAAAGCATAGGATCCATACACCCTAATATGCACAACTCATGCATACACATGCACAACTCCTCTTTCCCCTCATCAAACTCATTTAAAACATAATTAAAACCAAGGATTCACACTTACCTATTGAAGAACAAAGGCTGGCGTGACTCCTAACTTGAAGAGATGGAGATTCAAGCTTCACAAGCTCCTAAACTCCACAACTTCTCAAAACTCCCTTTAACTCACTTAAAACCTACTTTTCTTTGAAAGATTTGATGTAAAACTATGGAAGATCATTGAGAGAAAGCATGAGCAAGTTCCTGAACCAAAGGAGAGCCTAAGCACCTCCTTAGTCGGCCAAAAGCACCTTTAAAAGTGCACCACCGCTTCACGTTGGGTGGCCAAAGCTCCATGCAACACCTCACCACTTTAGGGGGCCGAACCTTAAGTTTAGGGGGCCGAACGTGGGGTACTTTCGGCAGCCGAACTTTAACTTTAGGGGGCCGAAAGTGGGAAAATCTTCCTTAGCCTTTTCTCTTAAAAACTCATTTCCTTTTCAAATCAAAAACTTAAAACATATAAAAACATTTTAGAAAACCTTCACTCTACCCTTCAGGGAAACTCTGACATTCAAAATTCCACCGGACGGTAGGAACTCCGATGTCTGAACTAGCCGGGTATTACAATCTTCCCCCCTTACAAAACATTCGTCCTCGAATGTTAAAAACAAACAGATAAGCAAGTAAAGCCTATCACGTCTCTCTAAAGAGAGAATCTATACCTCTATTCTCCTGATCTGAGTTTATACTCATAACCTTTTTCTGAACTCCACAGCTTTCGCTGCGCTACTCTGATCCTTATTCTTCTTTTCTTTCTCTTAACTAAACTAATCTCTTTGTGAAAACTCTCACTTTTAATTCTTAACAGATACAAATCTGTAATGATACCAATCCGTAATCACACTGGAATCACAACCAGTTTCCACTAACAGTTCCAATAGATCATCAATCTTTTCTACCAATCTGTATTACCAACCTTGTAATACTGATCCTTGCCCGCCTTTCTTCTTCTTTACTAAACTGACTTAATCTCTAACTCTCAACAGGTATTGCTCCAATCTGTACTCTGATCATACCAATCTGTAATCCAATCTTCTTTGATTAGAACAGTTAGTAGATCAATCAATCCTATCTAGGAACACCTGTAATTGCTTAGTAGTGACCCTGTTAACTGTAAACAGTTATAACAAAATCTCAAGAGTCTATCCTTCGTTTTCCACAACAACACTGGAGTATTCCAGGGTGAGGTACTAAGTCGGATAAAATCTTTATCTACTAAGCTCTCTATACTATTCTGACTATTCTCTTTCTGTAGATGCCATCCTGTTAGAGTAAAAGGAAAGAAATGGTTCCGCGTCCAGATACCACTCCTATTCTCAACTCTAACTCTCTAACAGATGGAAAACCTGACAGATCATCTGGAAAACATCTAGAACTCTCTCTCTAGTAAAGGGTACTGAGGTTGATTCCCTGTCCTGACAAACTTGCTCACAAGAGTTAGAACCCTCTGACAACTTTTCCTGTATAACGATGAGCCTGCGGGACTGATATCAACTTCTAGGCATCTATACTGTACTCTATTCCTCTATACTCTGTCCTTTTTAAGGACTAACTATTGATCCATCCTGAGCTCTAAACTCTCCTACCTTGTCTCTGCGGACACAGGTAGTACTATGAGTAGCTAGCCAATCCGCCCTAGGTTGACATCATCAGTCACCCCTAGAACCATAAGGTCAGCTGGATCGCATCGCCTACTCTGTATAAACTCTGAACTAAACTGACTGACTCTGCATCAGATGGATCATATTCAGGTCTACTGACCCTGAGAAAAACACTCTAAGCCCAGAAGTCATCAAATCCACTCTATCAATGGCTCATAAACAACAAGGAAAGTGAAACACTGGGTCCAAAACAAACAGCATACACATCTGAACACTTCCAAGTGAACGCATCTGACGTCACCATGTATGATGTGTTTGCCTCCTACTGAGTCAGGGTGAAGATCCAAGCTAAAACTAATGGAACTTCCCTCGGGAATTTACTGAAGAAAAGGCTCTCCCTTCTTCCTCAGCCTCACCACCATCTAATCCCAGACTAACTCTAGTCTCTTTCTGAACTTACCTTCCTTTTCTTTTCCTCTTACTCTGACCCATCTTATCCTTCTACTTATTCATACTTACTGTTACTCTTTTTACTTCTTGTTCTATTTTCTGCCTTATTTACTCTTCTTCTTCTTGAGAAATCAATTCTCACTATGCCTAGGTTTATGAAAACCTGAGATCCGAACATCTCATAATAACTCTCTCTTTAACTCTTCTTTGAAATTCTATCTATTTATCTTTTACTTCGATTACAACAAAAGACATCCTATCAGAATCCTCAAAACACATCAGAACATTTATAACAAAATGAACATACCTGGCACTACTGGGTCTGATGTGGCTGCCTCCTGTTGAACAACTCTACTTAAAAATGTCCGCTGAGACTGAGCTATCCAAGGTGCAGTACGACACTCACGAACTACATGTCCCTCCTGACCACACCTAAAACATGCTGTTGTCCCTGCAAGACAAACTCCCTTATGCAGCCTTCCACACCTCTCACATCTAAAGCTATCCCTATTAGAACTCGAACCCAACCCTGACTTTAACTTATTCCAAAACTCCCTCTTCTTTGACCCTTTAAGGCCTCTGACTTTCTTTTTCCCCCTTTTAGCAGCTGTACTCAAAATAGAGGGGTCAACTTCTCCTGAACTAGAGATCCTGGCATCCTTATTCTGGGTATCATCTACAGACTCTTCGTCCATATTCACTTGCACTCCTATATCCTTTCTTTGCACATCTAATTCTATCTCTCTCCTTACATCCATTCTTTCCCTGTTTTCCTCAAAAGATCCTTCAGATGGGTCTGATTCCACAGAATAACTAGTTCCACTCATCCTAGTTCTCCTGAATAACAACACATCAAGAAACAAACATTAGCACACATGTTCATATGAAAACACATGAATTTACAATATATACATGCATTACATAGCATAACATTAATAAGCATGAGTATTCCACATCAGCATGCAAAACAACTTCCTATCTTAGTGGACATGATTTTACTTATTGTGTTTTGCCTTACTATGACCTCTAGACCAACCTCTTTCCGATGTAAAACATCGTACTAATGAGGAACCAGGCTCTGATACCAACTGTAACAGCCCGGAAACCGGTACCCTCTTTGTAACGGCCCAAACTGCTCGACACTAGGATCCAGATCGGCTTAAGGCCGCCGGGACCCGTAGTAAGCCTGCTATGAACTCTGTGTACCTGTTAAAATCCCATACATGATCCGACTGGACTATTACTTTTTAAAACTTGTCTTTAAAACTACCAGACTTAACCTTTAAAACACTGTCCTATAGGTCCAACCATATGAACCAAATGCTCAGATATACTAATCTGAACTAGCCCTCTGGCTATCTATAATACACTAGTGATGCTTTACCAAGTAACCTCCATACCCTATGCGCTCTGCAGCATAGAACCCACTCTGTAAGGGTCAGCATATCATAAGTTAATTTGGTTACCATAGAGTCACAGGAATCAAACCTGGTCTTCTCTAGTGGTCTACTCTGTGGATCACAGGAATCAAACCTGGTCTTTCCTATTGCACTGGTCTTGGGTCAAAGGAAGTAATCCCTGTCTTCCCTCACAGTTATAATTCACTGGGTTTTCGAAACACAACATGTTATTAAGCCTGGTTTGACTCATTGCTCATCATTAAACTGAAAACAGGATACATGCATATACAAGGGATGAAACATACTATAGACAAAAGGCAAAAGCACATTCTAATACATTTATACCTTAACTGACTAACTATTACATTACTTTACATATATCCTTTGACATACATCATGTCCACACTATGCTATACACAAACATACTGAAGCCAACACTCTGATGCTTCTGACTTCCCAGCTAACCCTGTACCTGCAAAACTGGGATTAAGGGAAAGGGATGAGCTTCTAAAGCCCAGTGAGTAGAAACATTGAAAACAGTTCATTCATACGCACTATATATGAAAATGCATCACAACACAAGCATCTCAATATATCTTGGATTAGACATGACCCCAAAACTCCCTCGACGGGCTATTGAAGTCGCCTTGGTCCAATCCCCACTAAGGTAGACATGACCCCAAAAATACCCTCTGTCAACACTGGCCCCCCAAAGGAGCTACACAGGGCATTCCAACAAGTAATTGCCCAACTGACCTGACACAATGACAGGAGCCGAAGCTTAGGCTATTGGAGTCGCCTGGGTCCACCTAATCTCTGATCACATAATATGCAATGCTTCACATTCGTGATTCTAATGCAATCACCCTAATACATATCATAGCATTCATGATGCATGAACTATGCTAAAGCATTATGTTTCTTTAATAAAAGATTAAGTTTAGTTCTACTCACCTCTAGCCAATGCTTGGCTAACCCTGGGCTAACTCTGCAAACTCTGAAGCAACACTCACTGCTGCTCTCTCTGGTTCCTCTGTTCTGTGCCTACACAGATGGACTCAAGTGAGGGACCAACATACTCTAACATACCTCTAAACATCTCCCCTTAAGACCCCTTAAAACACCTCAAAACATGCATGCAAAACAAGCAAAGGAAAGCTGGACAGGGCACCTTCGGCAGCACCTTCGGCGGCCGAATGTTTCCTCCAGAGACGAAAGTCAGGCATGTTCGGCGGCCTAACTTGGACTTTCGGGGGCCGAACCTGGGTTCATCCAGAACTCAGTTTCGTGCACAAGAACGCCTGCCATCCGAACTTCAACCCTCCAAACATGCATCCAACCTCTCCAAACATACTCTAAACACTTAATCATGCATATAGGAGTCTTAAACACATTAAAACTCCAACAAATAACACACAACAACCACAAACAAAGCATAGGATCCATACACCCTAATATGCACAACTCATGCATACACATGCACAACTCCTCTTTCCCCTCATCAAACTCATTTAAAACATAATTAAAACCAAGGATTCACACTTACCTATTGAAGAACAAAGGCTGGCGTGACTCCTAACTTGAAGAGATGGAGATTCAAGCTTCACAAGCTCCTAAACTCCACAACTTCTCAAAACTCCCTTTAACTCACTTAAAACCTACTTTTCTTTGAAAGATTTGATGTAAAACTATGGAAGATCATTGAGAGAAAGCATGAGCAAGTTCCTGAACCAAAGGAGAGCCTAAGCACCTCCTTAGTCGGCCAAAAGCACCTTTAAAAGTGCACCACCGCTTCACGTTGGGTGGCCAAAGCTCCATGCAACACCTCACCACTTTAGGGGGCCGAACCTTAAGTTTAGGGGGCCGAACGTGGGGTACTTTCGGCAGCCGAACTTTAACTTTAGGGGGCCGAAAGTGGGAAAATCTTCCTTAGCCTTTTCTCTTAAAAACTCATTTCCTTTTCAAATCAAAAACTTAAAACATATAAAAACATTTTAGAAAACCTTCACTCTACCCTTCAGGGAAACTCTGACATTCAAAATTCCACCGGACGGTAGGAACTCCGATGTCTGAACTAGCCGGGTATTACAATCTTCCCCCCTTACAAAACATTCGTCCTCGAATGTTAAAAACAAACAGATAAGCAAGTAAAGCCTATCACGTCTCTCTAAAGAGAGAATCTATACCTCTATTCTCCTGATCTGAGTTTATACTCATAACCTTTTTCTGAACTCCACAGCTTTCGCTGCGCTACTCTGATCCTTATTCTTCTTTTCTTTCTCTTAACTAAACTAATCTCTTTGTGAAAACTCTCACTTTTAATTCTTAACAGATACAAATCTGTAATGATACCAATCCGTAATCACACTGGAATCACAACCAGTTTCCACTAACAGTTCCAATAGATCATCAATCTTTTCTACCAATCTGTATTACCAACCTTGTAATACTGATCCTTGCCCGCCTTTCTTCTTCTTTACTAAACTGACTTAATCTCTAACTCTCAACAGGTATTGCTCCAATCTGTACTCTGATCATACCAATCTGTAATCCAATCTTCTTTGATTAGAACAGTTAGTAGATCAATCAATCCTATCTAGGAACACCTGTAATTGCTTAGTAGTGACCCTGTTAACTGTAAACAGTTATAACAAAATCTCAAGAGTCTATCCTTCGTTTTCCACAACAACACTGGAGTATTCCAGGGTGAGGTACTAAGTCGGATAAAATCTTTATCTACTAAGCTCTCTATACTATTCTGACTATTCTCTTTCTGTAGATGCCATCCTGTTAGAGTAAAAGGAAAGAAATGGTTCCGCGTCCAGATACCACTCCTATTCTCAACTCTAACTCTCTAACAGATGGAAAACCTGACAGATCATCTGGAAAACATCTAGAACTCTCTCTCTAGTAAAGGGTACTGAGGTTGATTCCCTGTCCTGACAAACTTGCTCACAAGAGTTAGAACCCTCTGACAACTTTTCCTGTATAACGATGAGCCTGCGGGACTGATAACGTTGGAGATCTTAACTTTTGACGGAAGCTGAAACAAACATCAGAAACGGCAAAGGGTTACAGAAATTTCATGTTGCGGGCAGATTTGTCCACGGACAATGCATTAAGAGACTCTTTCATTTTCATTTCTTTTCGCGTTACCTTTGGATTGCACTGATTCCATGGGCAGTACATTTGATCTATAATGATAGGGTTGCAGACATTTTTCATCATAATATCCTCGAAATGCATATCAGAGGCCATGCCACCATGTAATGCCGGCCATGTCTTAATTCTCACTCCATTGTCGGTGTCATAGAAGGTGCAGTTCCTTACGAAAATTCCAGAGACAAATTCATCAGTGGTCTTCCCTAAACTTCCCACGCTAATGCCATGTCCATGTCCACATCGTACGTTTGTGATCCTTATTTGTTCGCTGGCACCACCAATGGAGATGCAGTCATCGCCGGTGGCAATATTTGAATTAATAATGTTGATCCCGTTTGAATGCCCGATGTGAATTCCATCTGTATTGACGCTATCTCCTGGTGCAGTGATCGTGAAGCGATCGAAAGTAAGGTTTTTGCCACCTAGAAGATTGACATGGAAATTCTTACTATCGAGCAATGTTACGTCCTGAACTACGCTGTTGGTGATGAAGTCAAACCGCAAGCTCTGGCGTGTTTTTAAAGGGACAAGAAGCACATAAAGGAAACGTTATTAATCATCTTACAAAGCAGTATGATACATGCACAATATACGATTCAATTAAACTTACAACTGGAAGTCTCTTGCATTTTGGATTTCGACCGCAGTTATTTTGCTTCCAAGCCACTTGCCCTTGTCCGTCGAAGGTTCCACCACCGGATAATTTGAATTGATCAATGTATGCAAAAGTAATCCAGCTGTCCTTGGCATAACTGCTAGGGTTTATCGGTGCCAATAAGGTTCCTTGGACTTGAAGCTCCATGGCTCCCTTGCATGGACCATTTAAGTCAGTTAAACCTATGGAATATGTTCCTTTGGGTACTACAACTATGTTGGAACCCTTTGCTGAACAAGCCTCTTTCCACGCGCCCAATAATGCCTGAAAAGGAAAAAAAAAAGGGAGATGAAAGTTCAGTTAAAATGAGGTATAAGAAAATCACGGCGAAATTAAAAATTAGGAATCGTCAGCACACCTTGCTAATATCTGACTTGCCATCGGCTTTACCACCATAATTTTTCACATCAAATACGGCAGATTGAACTCTACCAGCAAAAACAAACAATAATAGCAAAGATGTCAGGGAAAAATACGTCTCCAGGGTCGTCATCTTCATGAAGCCTTTTCTTTTCTAAGTTCTTTCGTAAAATGCGCGGCAAATTAGAATGGATTTCTCCTTGTTTGCAAAAGCTTTTATATCTAAGCAATTATCTAAAGTTACCGGATTTTATAACGGAGGGAAGTTATTTACTTGTAACTTTTGTTCTATTATTGGAAATTGTTTTGTCGCTTTTTAATAAAAAGCATAA
Organism: Manihot esculenta; assembly: GCF_001659605.2. Lineage (NCBI taxonomy): Eukaryota > Viridiplantae > Streptophyta > Magnoliopsida > Malpighiales > Euphorbiaceae > Manihot > Manihot esculenta. The sequence goes on along the minus strand of NC_035178.2, from coordinate 21,667,461 downwards.
CAGAGAAATACCGACTAACGTCTAACCTATAAGTAGATATTGTCTTGTTTTTCATTCGTTTGCAGCAAAACTTATCTTTACGTCTAAGCCTTTCATACTGATATAGCGATTTCTTACTTGTTCATGACAAGCACCCTCCAACGCCAATAGTAGATTTTCATTTGTCTCGCACCGTGCAATATTCCAAAATATTGCATAAAAAAAATAGAATTCACATAAGTAGAAATCGCATGCACTTTTTATGAGCCGCGTCACGTTTCCTTTTAAAGAAAAGGAAACGGAGCAACGATTAATCGTGACACATACTCACAGTGACTTCCTTTCTTGAAGAGATTTTAAGTGATGATGCTTGAGTAGATCCTAAATCATAGCACGGGTAGATTTATTCGCTTCACAGAATATTCTATTTTCATAAAATTAGTGCCATGTACCTTCTAAATTCATAATCGGTCCTTGAATCTTTTGAAAATTGCCCATAGCATGCAATAAAAAAAAATTTAAAGACGTTAAAAAAACCTAATGAGAAAATGTATTTTTCACCGAAGAGATTTCAACGCCTCAATATGTCGTGCAGTGACACAAAGTGAGCTAAAATGAAAAGCAAAATAGGCGACGCACATATTCACGGGGTTCGACAATATGTCGATGTGATAGAGCTTGTGCATTTTTTATTCCAAAACTTTGAGCTTATTGACCAACGAGCACCCGGGCTAGCTTGGTGATGCAGTCGGAAAATAGAGCTGTGCTGTTATTGGTTAAACCTGCAAGAATGAGAACGTGAGGTGATGGGTGCCCACGGCAGCCACTCCGACGCTCAACTCAATAAGCCTGAAGAGAAAAGCGAGAGAAAGGAATTGCTCATAACTTGAACAGTATAAAAGAACATCGTACCTTTGCCTCTCTGGTCGTTCTCCTTTAATACTGTAAGAAGACAGAGATAAATATAGCATTTTCTGATAATCCAATGATGATGTGATCGTTTGCTTGATCAGGGATATCGCCGGCTAATAGGTCGGTGATCCCGCGACTATAGCCATAATGGGTATACGCGGGACTGTGCCTGATAATGATAACTTTGTGCCGAGACTCATCTTATCCAGGGGAGGGCCAGTTATGCTAATAAACAGGGTGTTGAGGTGTGCGGGCCTTCCTTTCCTAGAGTGGGGCCGCGCTACCCACTCATCAGATCTTGCCACGTGGACCTATTATGTGTTGACAACTCATGCCTTTCTTTGGGCGACCCTTGTTCAGCATCACGTGGACCTATTATGTGTTGAAATTCTCACAGCACCTCGACCCATCAAATGAATAAGTTTTTATTAAACGAGTTTCTTAGGTTCCCGATAATAAGTTTTAAATGAGCAGCCCTAATTTCATGAGTCTCTTATTTCGCAAACCTTTCTAAAAAAACCGCATTTTGTTTCCCGCGGCCCAGTTTCTTTTCTCATTTGAGCCGAAAATGTTGCGTTGCATCGCATCCATTACATTGGATTACGCTGAAGGAGTTCATGATATGCTGTAGTGTTAAATTTTCTTTTGTCGATTTCATCACCGCACTGTGCAACGAAACTCAACAAATTCTTTAGGGAGTGGATTGTGTAAATCTAGCATCAAATTGAGTTCAGCACCAAAGAATACGCATATCTTTTCTTCTCATGGACAATGTGTGCCTTTGAGTGGAAATTTTAATACGATTACTCTATCGTGATGAAAATAACGTTCAAAACTGTACGAAAAATCTATAAAAAGCCTGAAAATTCGGACAGAATAATTTTTCCTAGGGTCGAAACTTGGCCAAACTGCCTTCGACTGTAATCTCATGTTTTCTGTTGTCAGTTTAATCACCGCACGACGCAGCGAAACCCGACGAGTGAGCGAGCAGATTGAATAGAAAATGGAAAAACAAAAAAGACAAAGAGCAACATGCGAGTATCTTGGCCGTCTACCCACGCAGTAACCTATATAAAAGGAAACTTTGAAGTGTCTCGTTTTATTTGGTAAAACTTACAACTTGAAATATGCTCATCTCCTCGATAATCCATGTATCGCGGCTAGGAGCTGCGAGGTTTGAGCGTTGACAATACTAGCAAATGGTTGGAGTCAATTTTCCCTTAAGTGTGGGTTTAACATTTGCACACAAGGATTTTACAGGGCCTTCCTTTCCTCCGTACGTCAAGTTAATGTCAGCGAGCTCGACCTTCTGGCATGGAAAACTGCTGCTGCAATTAAGTCGAACAGCTACTGCGATCGCTGAAGAGCCCCTAATATTCTTGAAGGTGACGTTGGAGATCTTAACTTTTGACGGAAGCTGAAACAAACATCAGAAACGGCAAAGGGTTACAGAAATTTAATGTTGCGGGCAGATTTGTCCACGGACAATGCATTAAGAGACTCTTTCATTTTCATTTCTTTTCGCGTTACCTTTGGATTGCACTGATTCCATGGGCAGTACATTTGATCTATAATGATAGGGTTGCGGACATTTTTCATCATAATATCCTCGAAATGCATATCAGAGGCCATGCCACCATGTAATGCCGGCCATGTCTTAATTCTCACTCCATTGTCGGTGTCATAGAAGGTGCAGTTCCTTACGAAAATTCCAGAGACAAATTCATCAGTGGTCTTCCCTAAACTTCCCACGCTAATGCCATGTCCATGTCCACATCGTACGTTTGTGATCCTTATTTGTTCGCTGGCACCACCAATGGAGATGCAGTCATCGCCGGTGGCAATATTTGAATTAATAATGTTGATCCCGTTTGAATGCCCGATATGAATTCCATCTGTATTGACGCTATCTCCTGGTGCAGTGATCGTGAAGCGATCGAAAGTAAGGTTTTTGCCACCTAGAAGATTGACATGGAAATTCTTACTATCGAGCGATGTTACGTCCTGAACTACGCTGTTGGTGATGAAGTCAAACCGCAAGCTCTGGCGTGTTTTTAAAGGGACAAGAAGCACATAAAGGAAACGTTATTAATCATCTTACAAAGCAGTATGATACATGCACAATATACGATTCAATTAAACTTACAACTGGAAGTCTCTTGCATTTCGGATTTCGACCGCAGGTATTTTGCTTCCAAGCCACTTGCCCTTGTCCGTCGAAGGTTCCACCACCGGATAATTTGAATTGATCAATGTATGCAAAAGTAATCCAGCTGTTCTTGGCATAACTGCTAGGGTTTATCGGTGCCAATAAGGTTCCTTGGACTTGAAGCTCCATGGCTCCCTTGCATGGACCATTTAAGTCAGTTAAACCTATGGAATATGTTCCTTTGGGTACTACAACTATGTTGGAACCCTTTGCTGAACAAGCCTCTTTCCATGCGCCCAATAATGCCTGAAAAGGAAAAAAAAAAGGGAGATGAAAGTTCAGTTAAAATGAGGTATAAGAAAATCACGGCGAAATTAAAAATTAGGAATCGTCAGCACACCTTGCTAATATCTGACTTGCCATCGGCTTTACCACCATAATTTTTCACATCAAATACGGCAGATTGAACTCTACCAGCAAAAACAAACAATAATAGCAAAGATGTCAGGGAAAAATACGTCTCCAGGGTCGTCATCTTCATGAAGCCTTTTCTTTTCTAAGTTCTTTCGTAAAATGCGCGGCAAATTAGAATGGATTTCTCCTTGTTTGCAAAAGCTTTTATATCTAAGCAATTATCTAAAGTTACCGGATTTTATAACGGAGGGAAGTTATTTACTTGTAACTTTTGTTCTATTATTGGAAATTGTTTTGTCGCTTTTTAATAAAAAGCATAACAGAGAAATACCGACTAACGTCTAACCTATAAGTAGATATTGTCTTGTTTTTCATTCGTTTGCAGCAAAACTTATCTTTACGTCTAAGCCTTTCATACTGATATAGCGATTTCTTACTTGTTCATGACAAGCACCCTCCAACGCCAATAGTAGATTTTCATTTGTCTCGCACCGTGCAATATTCCAAAATATTGCATAAAAAAAATAGAATTCACATAAGTAGAAATCGCATGCACTTTTTATGAGCTGCGTCACGTTTCCTTTTAAAGAAAAGGAAACGGAGCAACGATTAATCGTGACACATACTCACAGTGACTTCCTTTCTTGAAGAGATTTTAAGTGATGATGCTTGAGTAGATCCTAAATCATAGCACGGGTAGATTTATTCGCTTCACAGAATATTCTATTTTCATAAAATTAGTGCCATGTACCTTCTAAATTCATAATCGGTCCTTGAATATTTTGAAAATTGCCCTTAGCATGCAATAAAAAAAAAATTTAAAGACGTTAAAAAAACCTAATGAGAAAATGTATTTTTCACCGAAGAGATTTCAACGCCTCAATATGTCGTGCAGTGACACAAAGTGAGCTAAAATGAAAAGCAAAATAGGCGACGCACATATTCACGGGGTTCGACAATATGTCGATGTGATAGAGCTTGTGCATTTTTTATTCCAAAACTTTGAGCTTATTGACCAACGAGCACCCGGGCTAGCTTGGTGATGCAGTCGGAAAATAGAGCTGTGCTGTTATTGGTTAAACCTGCAAGAATGAGAACGTGAGGTGATGGGTGCCCACGGCAGCCACTCCGACGCTCAACTCAATAAGCCTGAAGAGAAAAGCGAGAGAAAGGAATTGCTCATAACTTGAACAGTATAAAAGAACATCGTACCTTTGCCTCTCTGGTCGTTCTCCTTTAATACTGTAAGAAGACAGAGATAAATATAGCATTTTCTGATAATCCAATGATGATGTGATCGTTTGCTTGATCAGGGATATCGCCGGCTAATAGGTCGGTGATCCCGCGACTATAGCCATAATGGGTATACGCGGGACTGTGCCTGATAAT
>NC_035178.2:21637018-21655018 GCF_001659605.2 Manihot esculenta | reverse complement strand
TAATGAGAAAATGTATTTTTCACCGAAGAGATTTCAACGCCTCAATATGTCGTGCAGTGACACAAAGTGAGCTAAAATGAAAAGCAAAATAGGCGACGCACATATTCACGGGGTTCGACAATATGTCGATGTGATAGAGCTTGTGCATTTTTTATTCCAAAACTTTGAGCTTATTGACCAACGAGTACCCGGGCTAGCTTGGTGATGCAGTCGGAAAATAGAGCTGTGCTGTTATTGGTTAAACCTGCAAGAATGAGAACGTGAGGTGATGGGTGCCCACGGCAGCCACTCCGACGCTCAACTCAATAAGCCTGAAGAGAAAAGCGAGAGAAAGGAATTGCTCATAACTTGAACAGTATAAAAGAACATCGTACCTTTGCCTCTCTGGTCGTTCTCCTTTAATACTGTAAGAAGACAGAGATAAATATAGCATTTTCTGATAATCCAATGATGATGTGATCGTTTGCTTGATCAGGGATATCGCCGGCTAATAGGTCGGTGATCCCGCGACTATAGCCATAATGGGTATACGCGGGACTGTGCCTGATAATGATAACTTTGTGCCGAGACTCATCTTATCCAGGGGAGGGCCAGTTATGCTAATAAACAGGGTGTTGAGGTGTGCGGGCCTTCCTTTCCTAGAGTGGGGCCGCGCTACCCACTCATCAGATCTTGCCACGTGGACCTATTATGTGTTGACAACTCATGCCTTTCTTTGGGCGACCCTTGTGCAGCATCACGTGGACCTATTATGTGTTGAAATTCTCACAGCACCTCGACCCATCAAATGAATAAGTTTTTATTAAACGAGTTTCTTAGGTTCCCGATAATAAGTTTTAAATGAGCAGCCCTAATTTCATGAGTCTCTTATTTCGCAAACCTTTCTAAAAAAACCGCATTTTGTTTCCCGCGGCCCAGTTTCTTTTCTCATTTGAGCCGAAAATGTTGCGTTGCATCGCATCCATTACATTGGATTACGCTGAAGGAGTTCATGATATGCTGTAGTGTTAAATTTTCTTTTGTCGATTTCATCACCGCACTGTGCAACGAAACTCAACAAATTCTTTAGGGAGTGGATTGTGTAAATCTAGCATCAAATTGAGTTCAGCACCAAAGAATACGCATATCTTTTCTTCTCATGGACAATGTGTGCCTTTGAGTGGAAATTTTAATACGATTACTCTATCGTGATGAAAATAACGTTCAAAACTGTACGAAAAATCTATAAAAAGCCTGAAAATTCGGACAGAATAATTTTTTCTAGGGTCGAAACTTGGCCAAACTGCCTTCGACTGTAATCTCATGTTTTCTGTTGTCAGTTTAATCACCGCACGACGAGGCGAAACCCGACGAGTGAGCGAGCAGATTGAATAGAAAATGGAAAAACAAAAAAGACAAAGAGCAACATGCGAGTATCTTGGCCGTCTACCCACGCAGTAACCTATATAAAAGGAAACTTTGAAGTGTCTCGTTTTATTTGGTAAAACTTACAACTTGAAATATGCTCATCTCCTCGATAATCCATGTATCGCGGCTAGGAGCTGCGAGGTTTGAGCGTTGACAATACTAGCAAATGGTTGGAGTCAATTTTCCCTTAAGTGTGGGTTTAACATTTGCACACAAGGATTTTACAGGGCCTTCCTTTCCTCCGTACGTCAAGTTAATGTCAGCGACCTCGACCTTCTGGCATGGAAAACTGCTGCTGCAATTAAGTCGAACAGCTACTGCGGTCGCTGAAGAGCCCCTAATATTCTTGAAGGTGACGTTGGAGATCTTAACTTTTGACGGAAGCTGAAACAAACATCAGAAACGGCAAAGGGTTACAGAAATTTCATGTTGCGGGCAGATTTGTCCACGGACAATGCATTAAGAGACTCTTTCATTTTCATTTCTTTTCGCGTTACCTTTGGATTGCACTGATTCCATGGGCAGTACATTTGATCTATAATGATAGGGTTGCGGACATTTTTCATCATAATATCCTCGAAATGCATATCAGAGGCCATGCCACCATGTAATGCCGGCCATGTCTTAATTCTCACTCCATTGTCGGTGTCATAGAAGGTGCAGTTCCTTACGAAAATTCCAGAGACAAATTCATCAGTGGTCTTCCCTAAACTTCCCACGCTAATGCCATGTCCATGTCCACATCGTACGTTTGTGATCCTTATTTGTTCGCTGGCACCACCAATGGAGATGCAGTCATCGCCGGTGGCAATATTTGAATTAATAATGTTGATCCCGTTTGAATGCCCGATGTGAATTCCATCTGTATTGACGCTATCTCCTGGTGCAGTGATCGTGAAGCGATCAAAAGTAAGGTTTTTGCCACCTAGAAGATTGACATGGAAATTCTTACTATCGAGCGATGTTACGTCCTAAACTACGCTGTTGGTGATGAAGTCAAACCGCAAGCTCTGGCGTGTTTTTAAAGGGACAAGAATGTAATACCCGGCTAGATTCAGACATCGGAATTCCTACCATCCGGGGGAGTTCGAGGATGTCAGAGGTCTCTGGAAGGGTAAGAGAAAGTTTTCTAAAATATGTGCAAGTGTTTTAAAGGTTTAGCGTAGAAAAGGATTGAGTTTTGAAGAGATATGGCCAAGGAGGCATTTTGCCATGTTCGGCCCCCTAAGGTTAAGTTCGGCCGCCTAAAGTGCCCAATGTTCGGCCCCCTAAGGTTAAGTTCGGCCGCCTAAAGTGCCCAATGTTCGGCCCCCGAAGGTTATGTTCGGCCCCCGAAAGTTGCATAGTTTTGCATGCGATTCGGCAGCCGAACCTGAGGCGGTTGCTCATCTATAAGTGCACCGAGTGGCAGAAAAAGGAGGAGGTTTCTTCTCTCCTTCTGACCTAGGTGAGGTCTTGATCTCCTTAAAGTATTTTCATGGTTTTTCTTCAAATCTTTCATGGTTTTTATGAGTTTTACCCTTGTTTTGAAGAGTTGTGAGCTTGAAACAAGGTTTTGGAGTTTGAAGCTTTTGAAACTTGGTTTCTCCATATCTTTGAGTTTGGATAATCTCAGCCTTTGTTCTTCAAGAGGTAAGTGTTGATCCATGGTTCTTCTGATGTTTTTATGAGTGTTGTAAAGGGAAAAGGGAGCTAGGCATGAGTTTGCATGAGATGTGCATCATAGGGTTTATGAATCCTTTATGTTTGATGTGTGTCTTGTGAGCTTGTTTGTTGGAGTTTAAAGTTATTTGAAGCTCCCTTAGGCTTGTTGAAGTGTTTATGCATGTTTTAGAAGGGTTAAATGCATGTGTTGAGGTCTGAACAGGTGATGGAGGGACTGGCAGGCGTCCTTGTGCACGAAACTGAGTTCTGGCTAAACTCAGGTTCGGCCCCCGAAAGTCCAAGTTAGGCCGCCGAACATGCCTGACTTTCGTCTCTGGAGGAGACATTCGGCCGCCGAAGGTGCTGCCGAAGGTGCCCTGTCCAGCCTTCCTTTGCTTGTTTTGCATGCATGTTTTGTGATGTTTTAGAGGGTTTTTGGAGAGATGTTCCTAGTTATGTTAGAGTATGTTTGGTACCTCATTTATGTCCATCTGTGTAGGATTGGACCGAGGAACCGAGGAGGCTCCAGAGTTAGAGTTGGCCCAGAGTTAGCCAGCATTGGCTAGAGGTGAGTGGAACTAAACTGAATATTTTATTTTGAGAAATGACACGATTCTAGCATGATCCATGCATCATAAAATGCCATGTTATGTAATAGGTTGTATTGCATTAGAATCCACGAATTTGATGCATTGCATAAGTTGTTGTTGTGGTGTGGATGAACGTTGGATGATCCTTAGCCCTTGACATGAGATAAGATACTACTACAGAGATATGGCATGAGATAGCCATTCCAGGTCGCTCCTGGATAGTCCAGGTCGCTCCTGGTACTCAGTTACAGATAGACATACAGCATAAGAGAAGACTGGGTGATGGCTCCGCCTCCCTAGCATTATTGGATTTGTTGTGATATGATACAGTACAGAGAAGACTGGGTGATGGTTCTACCTCCCTAGCACAGTTGGGTATAGAAGTCTAGGTGATGGCTCTGCCTCCCTAGCAAGTAGGGTATTTGTTTATAGTAGGGGGCTATAGGTGACAAGTTCATCCGTTTGATGATTTGTTTGTGATGTGGCGCATTTCATGATAACATGTAATTAATGAACTATTTTACTGTTCCTCCTCACTGGGCTATAGAGCTCATCCCACTCCCTTAACCCCAGTTTTGCAGGTTCTGAGATAACTATGGGAAGTCAAAGTCAGCAAGAGTACAGAGGAAAGTTGTGCTTGAATGTATGTTGTAATAGCGTAGTGGACATGATGTAATTAAAAGAGTAGTAGTAATGTAATGTAATGTATAGATATGTACTGTCGTATACTGGATAGACTTGTGCTTTTCCTAGTATCATTGCTATAGTGTGATGTATGATTAATCCCTTGTACATGAATCCTGTTTTACGTTTCTTGATGAGAAATGTGTGAGTTAGGCTTAATGTATGGCTTTGATGTGATACCAGTGGATTGTGTTACAGAGTAAAAGGGTTTCAATCCCTTGATCCACAGCAGATAGTAGTCCCTGGTATAGGCCCTGAGGGCCATTTCAGATTGATATATCTGAGTAGCAGTAGTTAAGCCTACAGAGTTTTACAGGATTGTTGAGTATCTTTGTATCATGTATGGGATTTATCAGGTACACAGAGAGTATAGTCGGCTTGCTACGGGTCCCGGCGGCCTTAAGCCGATCTGGATCCTAGTGCCAGTGATGGTTCGGGCCGTTACAGAGGGGTACCGGTTTCCGGGTCGTTACAGATTGGTATCAGAGCATAGGGCCTCAAAAGTACGGTGTGTTGGGATATCCCACATCGGAAAGAGGTATTGTCTTGTATAGGAAGGAAAGCACAATAAGTTAAAATCATGTCCACTAGGATAGGATGTGGAGTCCTGTTTTGCATGTTGATGTGAAATGCCATGATAAGTTGCATGTGCAGTATTGATATATTTAATATGTGCTGAGGATTCATGTGTTTTCACATGGATCATTTGATGATATTTTTGTGTGATGTTGTGCTTTTCAGAGGCAGGATGAGAGGAACTCGTCGATCTGCTAGATTGACAGGAGCTCCGCCGGAGGATGAGGACATGGATGCTCATCTCCCCGTTCTGCAAAGGGCAACATCAGATAGTATAAACAGAGAAGGTACATCAAGGGACCCTAGAAGGTCTGATGATGAGAGTAGAAGGGGAGTTGTCCAGAGTGGTATGTCAGTGTGTATGAGAGAAATAGAGGAGAATGAGCAGAGTGGAGATGGTAGCTTTGGCAGGAGTGGGTTGGGAGGAGATATGGGTGAGTCCCAAGGAGGCACTCAGGCCTCGAGATTTGTTCCACCTCAGTATCCACCCTACCAGTGGGGGGTAGAGTACCCGATGAGAGGTACATCAGAGTTTCCTAGTTATCACCCATATCCCACCTTTATGCCCTATCCTTCCTTTTATCCGCCATATCCACCGCCACATCCACAGTATACCATGTTTCCACCCTTCTTTGGTTATCCAAGTTTAGCAAACCCTACCTCAGGGAATGTTGCACCTCCTCCACCACCAGGAGAAACAGTAGCCCCAATTGTCCAAACACCCAAGCCTAGTTCACCTGGGGAAAGTATGGTGCAGATGATAGCTTATTTGAGGTTGGATGTTCCCAAATTTGAGACTGGTGATGACCCTGTTGAGTATCTTAGAATGGTTAAGCTGATAACCGATGAGTTGGGAGCTAATGAGAGTAGAGCCATACAGATGCCAGGGGTTACATTGAAATGTGAGAAGGCAAGGGAATGGTTCACCCAATATGTGGATCCGAGGGTAGAAAACTTATCCTGGGAACAGTTTGCTATAGAGTTTGCAGGATGGGCTTGTTCAGATAGCTCAAGGGAGCATAAAGCGAGTGACTGTGAGCAGCCAGGGCAGACAGAAAACATGAGTATAGAAAATGACCCAGAGACTAGTGATCGTTTTCCTTTGGGTGAAGCTGCTGCAAAGAATAAAAAGAAAGTGAGAGGCCTGAAAGGGTCAAAGAAAAGGGAGTTTTGGAATAGGGTAAAGTTTGGCATAGGTTGTCGCGAGGGTTCGAGTTCTGGTTGGGATAGTTCTAGATGTGTGAAGTGCGGTAGGAGGCACAAAGGTGTATGTCGGGCTGGGACAACAGCATGTTTCAGGTGCGGACAGGAGGGGCACATGGCACGAGAGTGTCCCATTACGGTCATGTCAGCACAGTTCCCACAGACATCCGCAGACAATATAATGCCACCAGAAGCTCCAGCCTCGGTACAGGGCAGAGGTAGAGAAAGAGGGGTAGTCCCTTCTTCAGGAGGTTCCTTCAGTGGACGTCCGTTAGTTCCGGCTCGGATTTTCACCCAGGATCAGCCAGAGACAGACACACGGAACACAGTGGTGCCAGGTAAACTCACTTTTGAGTGTTCTAATGTGTATAGAATATCAGTTGATGTGAAAATAGTAAAGTGTACTAGAGTTAGATGTTCAGAGCCAAAAGGTCAGAGATAAAGGTTTAGAGACGAGTGAGTCGCTACATGTTAGTGAGCCAGGAAAAAGCTCGAGAGCTATAGCCGTATGGCTTTGAAGTCCAGGTAGAGAGAGAGTGATCTCTCATCTCTGAGTGTAGACCTCAAGTAAAGAAAGAAGGCAGAGAATAGCGAAAGAAAGTGAAGAGTAAGAAAAAGAATAAAAGTAAGTAAGAGAAAAGTAAGGAAAGAAAAGAGTAAATGAGAGAAGATAGAGCAGAGAAAGAACATAATAGACTAAATGTAAAGTAAGAAAGGTTAGAAAGAGATTTCAGTTTAGTCTGGGATTAGATGGCGAGTGAGCTTTAGTTCAGATAGTTCTGGATCCGTGAGGCGTGGAGGTTACACAAAAGTAGTCTGATGGTATGGGACTACGGCATGTATAGATGCGAGCAGAAAGGACTCATATTTTGTGAGCGTCCTACTGCGGCCCAGATTGGCACAGTCCCAGCAGATGACTTCGAGTAGTGTAACTCAGCCTGTTGCTCTAGCCATGTTTCAGGACAGTGGTTGACGCAGGAGAAGAGAGTTCTCCTTTTCTTTGGTCGGTTCCCGAAGGAAGATTCGTTAGCTTTAGCTTGGATCTTCATCCTGACTTAGTAGGCGGTTAACACATTGAACACGGTGACGTCAAATACGTTCACTTGAGGGTGTTAAGATGTGTAGGTTATAGTGGACCCTGATGTTTCTTTCCCTGTTGTTGTGAGAGCCATAAATAGAGGAGGGGTTGATAACTTCTGGCTTAGAGTGTTCTCTTTGGGTCAGAGGGCCCAAGAGTGTGATCCATCTATGGCAGAGTCAGTCTGTCGGTTCAGTTCAGAGTTTGGTGAGAGTAGTAGATGCCGTCCAGCTGACCTTATGGTTCTAGGGGTGACTGATGATGTCAACCTAGGGCGGATTGGCTAGCTACTCGAGGTACTACCTACGTCTGCAAAGACAAGGTAGGACAGGTCAGAGTTCAGAGGCTCGGATGGGTCAGAGTTAGTCCTTAGAGGGGGACAGTTTAGCATACCCAGCAGTTTGATATCAACCCTACAGGCTCGTGAATTCGTTAGGGAAGTTAGTCAGGAGTTTTCTTGCTCTTGTTTGAGCGCATAGCCAGGTCAGGGAACCAGCCTCAGTATTCATAGATAGGAAAAGAGAAAGAGTGTTAGATGTTATTCCAGACGAGTTAACAGGTTTACCATTAGTAAACCCAGTGGAGTTGAGACTAGATGTATCTTCACCTTTTCCTTTGGAATGATACCTGTAGCATGTAAGAGTTGAAACCTATAAGAGCTAGAAAAGCAGTTACAGACTGAAGAGAGATAGTAGAACAATGTGCACTTGGTAGTAAAGGCTTCTATCCGACTTAGTACTACACCCTGGAGTGTTCCAGTATCGTTGTGAGAAACGAAGGATGAAACCTTGAGATTTTGTCACAACTGTGACTAGTTGCACAAAATCACTACCAAGGACAGGTGTTCCCATGCAGAATGGATGATCTATAGGACCAGTAGAAGCTGGTTGTTTTCCATAATAGATCTAAGAGTTGGGAACTATATGGCCAAAGTCAGTTAGAGAAAAGTCAATTTAGCAGTTGCGTAGAGGTGAGATCTTTATGATAGTGAAGAGTCTAAACCAGAGGTAAGGGGTAAAACTGCTCAGCGACTCTGAGTATACAAGACAGTATGTCCTAGGTGAGGCAGATGAGATGTTAGCTGCCCTCAGTCAGAAGTTGCTTTTCAAGTTATCCTACAGAAACAGATAGCTAGAGAGCTAGAGAGCTAGAGCGCTAGAGATAGTCCAGTGTAGTTAAAAAAGGGATCAAAAGAGAAGAAGCCAGTATAGTAAAGAAGAATAAAGACGGGCAAGGATCAGAGTGCGCAGCAAAATCGTAGAATAGTTTAGAGAAACAGAGAAGCATGCCCGATATCTACGAAATGTTGTAGATTTTCAGAGAACATGGCATAGAGGTCAAGTTCTGTAAGCTGAGTGCAATTTCAGGGCATGTCTGTTTCATTGTGATGTGTCACAATATAACATTGAAAGTAAGTAGAGAGAGAGAACGTGATAGCCAAGTCATCTAGCATTTCCGTAGAGTTATAAAGCCGAGAAGCATCAAAGAGAAAGGAAGATCCGTAGTCAGAAGTACAGGTTAGTATAACCAGAGGAGGAGTGCGAATAAGCTGAGAAAAGGCAAAGAAAAGAAAAGTTAGTAGTCATATGAAAGAGTCAGGTCGTTTGTGTACAAGCAAGAGTGGTAAACACTCAGTGTAGACACAGCTTAAGCAGTGAAGGGTCAGCAAAGTCAGACAGTATAGCCAACCCGAGAGTTTTACTCCAGGGGAATCTGTGTCTCGTCGTAGAGACCGATGGTAGGCTTTCTTCTTGTTTCCCTGTATGTTTCTTGTTGTTGTTTTAACATTCGAGGACGAATGTTTTTAAAGGAGGGAAGAATGTAATACCCGGCTAGATTCAGACATCGGAATTCCTACCATCCGGGGGAGTTCGAGGATGTCAGAGGTCTCTGGAAGGGTAAGAGAAAGTTTTCTAAAATATGTGCAAGTGTTTTAAAGGTTTAGCGTAGAAAAGGATTGAGTTTTGAAGAGATATGGCCAAGGAGGCATTTTGCCATGTTCGGCCCCCTAAGGTTAAGTTCGGCCGCCTAAAGTGCCCAATGTTCGGCCCCCTAAGGTTAAGTTCGGCCGCCTAAAGTGCCCAATGTTCGGCCCCCGAAGGTTATGTTCGGCCCCCGAAAGTTGCATAGTTTTGCATGCGATTCGGCAGCCGAACCTGAGGCGGTTGCTCATCTATAAGTGCACCGAGTGGCAGAAAAAGGAGGAGGTTTCTTCTCTCCTTCTGACCTAGGTGAGGTCTTGATCTCCTTAAAGTATTTTCATGGTTTTTCTTCAAATCTTTCATGGTTTTTATGAGTTTTACCCTTGTTTTGAAGAGTTGTGAGCTTGAAACAAGGTTTTGGAGTTTGAAGCTTTTGAAACTTGGTTTCTCCATATCTTTGAGTTTGGATAATCTCAGCCTTTGTTCTTCAAGAGGTAAGTGTTGATCCATGGTTCTTCTGATGTTTTTATGAGTGTTGTAAAGGGAAAAGGGAGCTAGGCATGAGTTTGCATGAGATGTGCATCATAGGGTTTATGAATCCTTTATGTTTGATGTGTGTCTTGTGAGCTTGTTTGTTGGAGTTTAAAGTTATTTGAAGCTCCCTTAGGCTTGTTGAAGTGTTTATGCATGTTTTAGAAGGGTTAAATGCATGTGTTGAGGTCTGAACAGGTGATGGAGGGACTGGCAGGCGTCCTTGTGCACGAAACTGAGTTCTGGCTAAACTCAGGTTCGGCCCCCGAAAGTCCAAGTTAGGCCGCCGAACATGCCTGACTTTCGTCTCTGGAGGAGACATTCGGCCGCCGAAGGTGCTGCCGAAGGTGCCCTGTCCAGCCTTCCTTTGCTTGTTTTGCATGCATGTTTTGTGATGTTTTAGAGGGTTTTTGGAGAGATGTTCCTAGTTATGTTAGAGTATGTTTGGTACCTCATTTATGTCCATCTGTGTAGGATTGGACCGAGGAACCGAGGAGGCTCCAGAGTTAGAGTTGGCCCAGAGTTAGCCAGCATTGGCTAGAGGTGAGTGGAACTAAACTGAATATTTTATTTTGAGAAATGACACGATTCTAGCATGATCCATGCATCATAAAATGCCATGTTATGTAATAGGTTGTATTGCATTAGAATCCACGAATTTGATGCATTGCATAAGTTGTTGTTGTGGTGTGGATGAACGTTGGATGATCCTTAGCCCTTGACATGAGATAAGATACTACTACAGAGATATGGCATGAGATAGCCATTCCAGGTCGCTCCTGGATAGTCCAGGTCGCTCCTGGTACTCAGTTACAGATAGACATACAGCATAAGAGAAGACTGGGTGATGGCTCCGCCTCCCTAGCATTATTGGATTTGTTGTGATATGATACAGTACAGAGAAGACTGGGTGATGGTTCTACCTCCCTAGCACAGTTGGGTATAGAAGTCTAGGTGATGGCTCTGCCTCCCTAGCAAGTAGGGTATTTGTTTATAGTAGGGGGCTATAGGTGACAAGTTCATCCGTTTGATGATTTGTTTGTGATGTGGCGCATTTCATGATAACATGTAATTAATGAACTGTTTTACTGTTCCTCCTCACTGGGCTATAGAGCTCATCCCACTCCCTTAACCCCAGTTTTGCAGGTTCTGAGATAACTATGGGAAGTCAAAGTCAGCAAGAGTACAGAGGAAAGTTGTGCTTGAATGTATGTTGTAATAGCGTAGTGGACATGATGTAATTAAAAGAGTAGTAGTAATGTAATGTAATGTATAGATATGTACTGTCGTATACTGGATAGACTTGTGCTTTTCCTAGTATCATTGCTATAGTGTGATGTATGATTAATCCCTTGTACATGAATCCTGTTTTACGTTTCTTGATGAGAAATGTGTGAGTTAGGCTTAATGTATGGCTTTGATGTGATACCAGTGGATTGTGTTACAGAGTAAAAGGGTTTCAATCCCTTGATCCACAGCAGATAGTAGTCCCTGGTATAGGCCCTGAGGGCCATTTCAGATTGATATATCTGAGTAGCAGTAGTTAAGCCTACAGAGTTTTACAGGATTGTTGAGTATCTTTGTATCATGTATGGGATTTATCAGGTACACAGAGAGTATAGTCGGCTTGCTACGGGTCCCGGCGGCCTTAAGCCGATCTGGATCCTAGTGCCAGTGATGGTTCGGGCCGTTACAGAGGGGTACCGGTTTCCGGGTCGTTACAAAGAAGCACATAAAGGAAACGTTATTAATCATCTTACAAAGCAGTATGATACATGCACAATATACGATTCAATTAAACTTACAACTGGAAGTCTCTTGCATTTTGGATTTCGACCGCAGTTATTTTGCTTCCAAGCCACTTGCCCTTGTCCGTCGAAGGTTCCACCACCGGATAATTTGAATTGATCAATGTATGCAAAAGTAATCCAGCTGTCCTTGGCATAACTGCTAGGGTTTATCGGTGCCAATAAGGTTCCTTGGACTTGAAGCTCCATGGCTCCCTTGCATGGACCATTTAAGTCAGTTAAACCTATGGAATATGTTCCTTTGGGTACTACAACTATGTTGGAACCCTTTGCTGAACAAGCCTCTTTCCACGCGCCCAATAATGCCTGAAAAGGAAAAAAAAAAGGGAGATGAAAGTTCAGTTAAAATGAGGTATAAGAAAATCACGGCGAAATTAAAAATTAGGAATCGTCAGCACACCTTGCTAATATCTGACTTGCCATCGGCTTTACCACCATAATTTTTCACATCAAATACGGCAGATTGAACTCTACCAGCAAAAACAAACAATAATAGCAAAGATGTCAGGGAAAAATACGTCTCCAGGGTCGTCATCTTCATGAAGCCTTTTCTTTTCTAAGTTCTTTCGTAAAATGCGCGGCAAATTAGAATGGATTTCTCCTTGTTTGCAAAAGCTTTTATATCTAAGCAATTATCTAAAGTTACCGGATTTTATAACGGAGGGAAGTTATTTACTTGTAACTTTTGTTCTATTATTGGAAATTGTTTTGTCGCTTTTTAATAAAAAGCATAACAGAGAAATACCGACTAACGTCTAACCTATAAGTAGATATTGTCTTGTTTTTCATTCGTTTGCAGCAAAACTTATCTTTACGTCTAAGCCTTTCATACTGATATAGCGATTTCTTACTTGTTCATGACAAGCACCCTCCAACGCCAATAGTAGATTTTCATTTGTCTCGCACCGTGCAATATTCCAAAATATTGCATAAAAAAAATAGAATTCACATAAGTAGAAATCGCATGCACTTTTTATGAGCCGCGTCACGTTTCCTTTTAAAGAAAAGGAAACGGAGCAACGATTAATCGTGACACATACTCACAGTGACTTCCTTTCTTGAAGAGATTTTAAGTGATGATGCTTGAGTAGATCCTAAATCATAGCACGGGTAGATTTATTCGCTTCACAGAATATTCTATTTTCATAAAATTAGTGCCATGTACCTTCTAAATTCATAATCGGTCCTTGAATCTTTTGAAAATTGCCCTTAGCATGCAATAAAAAAAAATTTAAAGACGTTAAAAAAACCTAATGAGAAAATGTATTTTTCACCGAAGAGATTTCAACGCCTCAATATGTCGTGCAGTGACACAAAGTGAGCTAAAATGAAAAGCAAAATAGGCGACGCACATATTCACGGGATTCGACAATATGTCGATGTGATAGAGCTTGTGCATTTTTTATTCCAAAACTTTGAGCTTATTGACCAACGAGCACCCGGGCTAGCTTGGTGATGCAGTCGGAAAATAGAGCTGTGCTGTTATTGGTTAAACCTGCAAGAATGAGAACGTGAGGTGATGGGTGCCCACGGCAGCCACTCCGACGCTCAACTCAATAAGCCTGAAGAGAAAAGCGAGAGAAAGGAATTGCTCATAACTTGAACAGTATAAAAGAACATCGTACCTTTGCCTCTCTGGTCGTTCTCCTTTAATACTGTAAGAAGACAGAGATAAATATAGCATTTTCTGATAATCCAATGATGATGTGATCGTTTGCTTGATCAGGGATATCGCCGGCTAATAGGTCGGTGATCCCGCGACTATAGCCATAATGGGTATACGCGGGACTGTGCCTGATAATGATAACTTTGTGCCGAGACTCATCTTATCCAGGGGAGGGCCAGTTATGCTAATAAACAGGGTGTTGAGGTGTGCGGGCCTTCCTTTCCTAGAGTGGGGCCGCGCTACCCACTCATCAGATCTTGCCACGTGGACCTATTATGTGTTGACAACTCATGCCTTTCTTTGGGCGACCCTTGTGCAGCATCACGTGGACCTATTATGTGTTGAAATTCTCACAGCACCTCGACCCATCAAATGAATAAGTTTTTATTAAACGAGTTTCTTAGGTTCCCGATAATAAGTTTTAAATGAGCAGCCCTAATTTCATGAGTCTCTTATTTCGCAAACCTTTCTAAAAAAACCGCATTTTGTTTCCCGCGGCCCAGTTTCTTTTCTCATTTGAGCCGAAAATGTTGCGTTGCATCGCATCCATTACATTGGATTACGCTGAAGGAGTTCATGATATGCTGTAGTGTTAAATTTTCTTTTGTCGATTTCATCACCGCACTGTGCAACGAAACTCAACAAATTCTTTAGGGAGTGGATTGTGTAAATCTAGCATCAAATTGAGTTCAGCACCAAAGAATACGCATATCTTTTCTTCTCATGGACAATGTGTGCCTTTGAGTGGAAATTTTAATACGATTACTCTATCGTGATGAAAATAACGTTCAAAACTGTACGAAAAATCTATAAAAAGCCTGAAAATTCGGACAGAATAATTTTTTCTAGGGTCGAAACTTGGCCAAACTGCCTTCGACTGTAATCTCATGTTTTCTGTTGTCAGTTTAATCACCGCACGACGAGGCGAAACCCGACGAGTGAGCGAGCAGATTGAATAGAAAATGGAAAAACAAAAAAGACAAAGAGCAACATGCGAGTATCTTGGCCGTCTACCCACGCAGTAACCTATATAAAAGGAAACTTTGAAGTGTCTCGTTTTATTTGGTAAAACTTACAACTTGAAATATGCTCATCTCCTCGATAATCCATGTATCGCGGCTAGGAGCTGCGAGGTTTGAGCGTTGACAATACTAGCAAATGGTTGGAGTCAATTTTCCCTTAAGTGTGGGTTTAACATTTGCACACAAGGATTTTACAGGGCCTTCCTTTCCTCCGTACGTCAAGTTAATGTCAGCGACCTCGACCTTCTGGCATGGAAAACTGCTGCTGCAATTAAGTCGAACAGCTACTGCGGTCGCTGAAGAGCCCCTAATATTCTTGAAGGTGACGTTGGAGATCTTAACTTTTGACGGAAGCTGAAACAAACATCAGAAACGGCAAAGGGTTACAGAAATTTCATGTTGCGGGCAGATTTGTCCACGGAAAATGCATTAAGAGACTCTTTCATTTTCATTTCTTTTCGCGTTACCTTTGGATTGCACTGATTCCATGGGCAGTACATTTGATCTATAATGATAGGGTTGCGGACATTTTTCATCATAATATCCTCGAAATGCATATCAGAGGCCATGCCACCATGTAATGCCGGCCATGTCTTAATTCTCACTCCATTGTCGGTGTCATAGAAGGTGCAGTTCCTTACGAAAATTCCAGAGACAAATTCATCAGTGGTCTTCCCTAAACTTCCCACGCTAATGCCATGTCCATGTCCACATCGTACGTTTGTGATCCTTATTTGTTCGCTGGCACCACCAATGGAGATGCAGTCATCGCCGGTGGCAATATTTGAATTAATAATGTTGATCCCGTTTGAATGCCCGATGTGAATTCCATCTGTATTGACGCTATCTCCTGGTGCAGTGATCGTGAAGCGATCGAAAGTAAGGTTTTTGCCACCTAGAAGATTGACATGGAAATTCTTACTATCGAGCGATGTTACGTCCTAAACTACGCTGTTGGTGATGAAGTCAAACCGCAAGCTCTGGCGTGTTTTTAAAGGGACAAGAAGCACATAAAGGAAACGTTATTAATCATCTTACAAAGCAGTATGATACATGCACAATATACGATTCAATTAAACTTACAACTGGAAGTCTCTTGCATTTTGGATTTCGACCGCAGTTATTTTGCTTCCAAGCCACTTGCCCTTGTCCGTCGAAGGTTCCACCACCGGATAATTTGAATTGATCAATGTATGCAAAAGTAATCCAGCTGTCCTTGGCATAACTGCTAGGGTTATCGGTGCCAATAAGGTTCCTTGGACTTGAAGCTCCATGGCTCCCTTGCATGGACCATTTAAGTCAGTTAAACCTATGGAATATGTTCCTTTGGGTACTACAACTATGTTGGAACCCTTTGCTGAACAAGCCTCTTTCCACGCGCCCAATAATGCCTGAAAAGGAAAAAAAAAGGGAGATGAAAGTTCAGTTAAAATGAGGTATAAGAAATCACGGCGAAATTAAAAAATTAGGAATCGTCAGCACACCTTGCTAATATCTGACTTGCCATCGGCTTTACCACCATAATTTTTCACATCAAATACGGCAGATTGGAACTCTACCAGCAAAACAACAACAATAATAGCAAAGATGTCAGGGAAAAATACGTCTCCAGGGTCGTCATCTTCATGAAGCCTTTTCTTTTCTAAGTTCTTTCGTAAAATGCCGCGGCAAATTAGAATGGATTTCTCCTTGTTTGCAAAAGCTTTTATATCTAAGCAATATCTAAAGTTACCGGATTTTATAACGGAGGGAAGTTATTTACTTGTAACTTTTGTTCTATTATTGGAAATTGTTTTGTCGCTTTTTAATAAAAAGCATAACAGAGAAATAACCGACTAACGTCTAACCTATAAGTAGATATTGTCTTGTTTTTCATTCGTTTGCAGCAAAACTTATCTTTACGTCTAAGCCTTTCATACTGATATAGCGATTTCTTACTTGTTCATGACAAGCACCCTCCAACGCCATAGTAGATTTTCATTTGTCTCGCACCGTGCAATATTCCAAAATATTGCATAAAAAAAAATAGAATTCACATAAGTAGAAATCGCATGCACTTTTTATGACCCGCGTCACGTTTCCTTTTAAAGAAAAGGAACGGAGCAACGATTAATCGTGAACAATACTCACAGTGACTTCCTTTCTTGAAGAGAATTTATAAGTGATGATGCTTGAGTAGATCCTAAATCATAGCACGGGTAGATTTATTCGCTTCACAGAATATTCTATTTCATAAAAATTAGTTCCATGTACCTTCTAAATTCAATAATCGTCCTTGATCTTTGAAATTGCCCTTAGCATGCAATAAAAAAAAATTTAAAGACGTTAAAAAAACCTAATGAGAAAAATGTATTTTTCCACCGAAGAGATTTCAACGCTCAATATGTCGTGCAGTGACACAAAGTGAGCTAAAATGAAAAGCAAAATAGGGACGCACATATTCACGGATTCGACAATATTCGATGTGATAGAACTTGTGCATTTTTTATTCCAAAAACTTTGAGCTTATTGACCAACGAGCACCCGGGCTAGCTTGGTGATGCAGTCGGAAAATAAGAGCTGTGCTGTTATTCCACCATAATTTTTCACATCAAATACGGCAAGATTGACTCTACCAAGCAAAAACAACAATAAAGCAAAGATGTCAGGGAATACGTCTCCAGGTCGTCATCTTCATGAAGCCTTTTTTTTCTAAGTTCTTTCGTAAAATGCGCGGCAAATTAAATGGATTTCTCCTTGTTTGCAAAAGCTTTATATCTAAGCAATTATCTAAAGTTACCGGATTTTATAACGGAGGGAAGTTATTTACTTGTAAACTTTTGTTCTATTATTGGAAATTGTTTTGTCGCTTTTTAATAAAAAGCATAACAGAGAAATACCGACTAACGTCTAACCTATAAGTAGATATTGTCTTGTTTTTCATTCGTTTGCAGCAAAACTTATCTTTACGTCTAAGCCTTTCATACTGATATAGCGATTTCTTACTGTTCATGACAAGCACCCTCCAACGCCAATAGTAGATTTTCATTTGTCTCGCACCGTGCAATATTCCAAAATTGCATAAAAAAAATAGAATTCACATAAGTAGAAATCGCATGCACTTTTATGAGCCGCGTCACGTTTCCTTTTAAAGAAAGGAAACGGAGCAACGATTAATCGTGACAAATACTCACAGTGACTTCCTTTCTTGAAGAGATTTTAAGTGATGATGCTTGAGTAGATCCTAAATCATAGCACGGGTAGATTTATTCGCTTCACAGAATTCTATTTTCATAAAATTAGTGCCATGTACCTTCTAAATTCATAATCGGTCCTTGAATCTTTTGAAAATTGCCCTTAGCATGCAATAAAAAAAAATTTAAAGACGTTAAAAAAAACCTAATGAGAAAATGTATTTTTCACGAAGAGATTTCAACGCCTCAATAGTCGTGCAGTGACACAAAGTGAGCTAAAATGAAAAGCAAAATAGGCGACGCACATATTCACGGGATTCGACAATATGTCGATGTGATAAGAGCTTGTGCATTTTATTCCAAAACTTTGAGCTTATTGACCAACGAGCACCCGGGCTAGCTTGGTGATGCAGTCGGAAAATAGAGCTGTGCTGTTATTGGTTAAACCTGCAAGAATGAGAACGTGAGGTGATGGGTGCCCACGGCAGCCCACTCCGACGCTCAACTCAATAAGCCTGAAAGAGAAAGCGAGGAGAAGGAATTGCTCATAACTTGAACAGTATAAAAGAACATCGTACCTTTGCCTCCTGGTCGTTCTCCTTAATACTGTAAGAAGACAGAGATAAATATAGCATTTTCTGATAATCCAATGATGATGTGATCGTTTGCTTGATCAGGGATATCGCCGGCTAATAG